>NC_136483.1:71075805-71210805 GCF_053919585.1 Euprymna scolopes
AACTGTTATAACTCGGACTTACAGTTAGTGGTAGAGTTATAATGTTTTTTAGGGGCGTTACCGTTTGGGTTTAGGTTTAGGGCAAAAAAATGTTACCAACAAACGCCCGATTGGAGACGGGAGTGATTCTATAAAATTATTAATTTATACACAAAATGTGTTAAATATAAGTCACTATCGCACTCACAGTTGTAGGATGAGGGAGTTTGAGTTAATATCTCTCTACTTGGGAGTAGTGCGTAACTGGAAAACAATAGATTTAATAGAATTTGAATTTGAATTTGATTCAGACGATTCCATACGAACTCCTCCCAAATGGTAAATTTGTAGCTAAATCCCTCCCCTCCAATAAGTGATTCTACTTTCCTAGGCGATTACGCGTGAATACTTCGAAAAACCTGGGGTAAAGAAAAAAAGACACCACACACACACACACACACACACACACACACACACACACACACACACACACACACACACAATATAATTTAGAGTTGGAATCAGTTTCGTATATAAACTAAACGTTAAATGATTTCTCATTTTAACCTTTTAGAACAGTTAACAGTTTTTACCACCAACCCTAAGCCCGAGTGGCAAGGTCGTAAAACATGTAATCACCTAAAACAGTAGAACCACCTAAAAAAGTACATAATTTATCTCTCATAAAGAGATCAGTTTTTGGTTAACTGCCTTAAAACGCTAGTGATCCGAAAATTAGGGATCATTTTACGTTGGATTTACATGCGGAACTGATCCCTGACTCTAAATTAATTGGGGTTTTTGGGGTTTTTTTTCCTTGATTTTTTCTAGGTGTTGATACGTAATCGTCTATAAAAAAAAGTAGACTCATTTTTTTATTAGGGGAGCGGTTTGATTCAGCGGAGGTTGTTAATCTATAAATTTACCAAAATGTATTGTAATTTTGCTGTTTTTAAGAGAACGAACGTTGGACAAAGTATTCTACGAAAGTGTCTTCTCTTTTGTTTTATAACTCCAGAAAATTGGAGAATTTTGCAAATCAAGTACCAAAAGTGTAAATATAACATAAAATGTTTCGGGTCCCGGCTATTTTTTTGAAGTGGGGTGGAGATAAGCATGAAGAGGAGAAGGAGTGAGTTTTTTTTTTTTTTTTAAATAAATCAACAAGAGAGGGAGTGCATTGGGTAGCCGTCCTATTTACTTGCCTCCCCATGAGGGCAGAGTTAGACACAAGGCCGGTTTTTAATTTTGGGAAAATCCAACTCCCCCAAATTTAGACTGTAGATTGAGTGGGAAAAATTGCCTCAGTCTAGGAGGATATTTTTGATCATTACTATTAACGATGTAAACAATTTTAAAAGGAAATACCAGCCGGAAATTAGTCAAAGACATTCATTTTCCTTTACCTTTGTGACCTATTTGCGTTTAAAAATATTTAAAATGTTTATAAGTATAAAATCCCGTAAATAAATATCACATCTGAAGAAAAGTAGCCATTTTTATCTACGTTACTAACAGACTAAACGAAAATAGCTGCTTTACTCAGGTACGATATTCACGAACTTTAAAGACTTATAACTTCTACTAAATATTTTAAACGCAAATAGGTCACAAATGAGCAAGTCATCATCATATCGTATGAATCCGAAGATTCTGTTGTTAGCATTGGTTTCTCCGATATTTTTGTAGTCAGAATTATTTATAGAAAGACATCGGGTATTTACGAGGTATTGAAGATTGCCAACATCCCAAGTGAAAGTGATTTTGTGGCAAGATCTGGATTCGAACTTGAAACACCCAAGAGTCGTCAGTTCGTTTTGTTAACCGCGTGCGCGTGACCACTCAAATAAGTAGTTAAAAGCAAAATAAGTTGATTTTTGACTAATTTTCCAACGGAATCCCCTTTAAAATAATTTGTGTCGATAATAGTAATGGTTACCGGATTACTTCTTCAATGGTCGATGATGGAAAAGATAAAGTACGACACGAGAAAAATATACTACACTTTAAGCAATTGTGCGAATTACGAGTTAGTTGAAAAGCGGCAAAATCGAACTGCTTTTTTAGCGTAACGGCGTTGCGCTATTTTACATGAAGTATCAATATTCGATTTTATCGAGTTTATATCATTGAGCAGCAGAAGAAATATTGAAAGAAGACACCTCCTCTACAAGTGCTTGTAGTCGTGCTCACCAAACAACTGGGCACCAATTGAATTCGCGAAGGAGAGAGCGCGCGAATGAGAGTGTCACCAAGAAGCGAAATATTCTAATCGCATTGTTACCTCCCCACACTCCTCAATATAAACGCAACGGACGACTCCCCCCATTTTTTTTTATGTAGATCTAACCATTCCATCTATTTCATTCTATTTTCCCCACTTTCGCTAGTTTCTAAAATCTCTAAAAAAATATTTCAGTTTTGTTAGAAGTAACATCAGTTGTATTGCGTTCTCTCACAGATATTCGCGCATTAAAATCAATTCTCTCTTTCTCTCTCTCTCTCTCTCTCTCTCTGTGCCACTTTTCCTCTTTCTCTCCCTCTTTCTCTTTCGTCAGCCCCCCCCCCCTTTCTCAGGTGTAAAAAGAAAAGAAAAAAGAAATGTCGCTACTTTTCTCATCGAAGCAATCGATTCCACTACATTTGCGGCTGGTGTCGTCTGGTCGTCGATAGACTTTCTTTCTCATTCTTTTTTCTGTGTCGCATTACTTGATTGACACGTACAAGAAAAAAAGTTATCAAACCCAAGCATTACCACCGCCGTTGACTTTTATTTATTTATTTTTCCATTTTTAGTACGCGAAACAAGTAAGTAAACCTTTATGTATCTCTTTATATTTTGCTTTCGTTTTTAAAACGCTGAACAACGTCGTCATATAAAATTGTGCGTCACTCCAAAAAGTCGCTTATAAAATGTTTCTCCCCTTATATATCTTTTTATTCTTTTTTTAAAATCTATGTTGATGAAATTTGTTGCAGGCTTAAAATCGCGTGTTCACGTGTCTAATAGCAAAAAGAGCTTGAAACAAAACTAGTCGCGTGCTTTTGTTTGTTTGTTTATTTTTTTTTTTCGCATTGAATGCGCATTTTTCCGCAGTTTTCAAAATTTTCCGCGTCTTCATAATTAATTTGAAATTATAAGTACCTACTCTTGTAATATATAATGCATCTATTTTCAGTATTTATTTCAACAGTGCTCAGTGCTCAGTACGTGAGTAGAGTTAGGTAACAAATTATTAGAGTATATACGGTAATTAAGCTACGTGAGGATTCGCCATATATATATATATATATATATATATATATATATATATATATATATATATATATATATATATATATATATATATACACACACACACTTTTGATTTTTGGTTATTCCGTATACGTTTTTAATTATTTTACGGTAATTATCGTAGATTAGCACCCTTCACTAAATACCCACCCCCACGTGAGATTCTACTTTTTTCTGCGGCTTTTGCTTGATAAGTTTTGCGCAACAGGATGGATATGTATATGCAAATGAATACATTGGTCTTTATTATGGAGCGGAAGATTTTTTTTTGTGTGTATGCTAGTGCATGCATTGATCCGCGCTATTTTTAAAAATAGTATTTTCAAGTTTTATTAACGTTTTATGATATATGTTTTTTTATTAATTTGTAAAGTTAAAGTACAGAATAGGTACAAAACACCCTCTCCTTCCCCATGTTAAGAATAGCTTTCGAAATTATAAGGATATTATTTCATCACGAATCAATAAGTGCACTAGTACCGTTTTTTCTTCTTTTTAACGCTAGATAAATAATATATGGTTATTATAGTATAAATTATTCTTTACAAAAAAGAATCTTAAAAATGCTTTTCTTTTCTTTCATTTAATCTCGTTTGGTGCCTGATTTTGGTTTTACGTTTGGTTTCTCAGTTCGCATATCAACCCTTACTTGGGATTCAGTTATTTTTAAAAATGAATCTCGCCCTCCACTTCAATATTAATAGCCTGGCAAATCCACAGGGGAGACAACCAAGCAAAAAACAAAAAAAAACAAAAACAAACCCTAAGTAAAATTCATCCCAAAGCAGCAAAGCTAAAGCTAGCTTGCCAGGACACTATACAAATGTAGGCAAATTTTGGCATATTTTATTGATTAAAAAATATAGGTTCTTTACCAATTTCATAAAATTTTAACCATAGAATAGTATTATAATCTTCAAAAAGCCTGCAACTTTTCATGTAGTTTCATCCCATAAAACCAAAGATAGGACCATTTTAATTTGGCTACGAGTATATATATATATATATATATATATATATATTAGAGATTTAGAAGGCTATCACAATACGAGGAATGAAATATAGTCGTTGTTGGTGAAAGGAGACGAAAACAAGTGGCGATTTACAAAGTACATACATATATGGCTATATGTACATATATTTAAATCGCCACTTGTTTTTGTCTCCTTTCACCAACAACGACTATATTTCATTCCTCGCATTGTGATAGCCTTCTAAGTCTCTACTACATACCTATCCCACAGTATGCTTCAAGAAAACTACATATCAATCATATATATACCGCCTTTTTTTTGGCAATTTTATAAGTTCTAAATCTAAGCGACTATTGATCAAAATTTAATAAAATAAAGGCTCGTTGAAAAGGTAATTACCTGGATTGTGCAGTGGGCCATGTGGCATTTTCCCTTAAAGTCGCACATTAAGAGGATCATTTATCATCCAGAGCTTATGTTTTGCACTTTTTTACAGCCATAAAATGTTTCAATTATCGTCATTTTTTTTCCTAGTTTTGCATATGAATTACAAAATATATTATATTTCCCCCAAACCTTTGGTCTTGATGGAGGGGAGATTAAAACTTGCTGCTATGGTTTCAAATAATCTGAAATAACAGCAAGCGGAGACTTGATTCTAAATATTTCTCATATGTTATATCTCCCCTCTTTGGTTTTCATACATAAAGTAGATTTCACAGTGTATAAGGATTATTTGATACTGGAGATATTCAGAATCATACCCTATTTCCAAAAGAGGGGAGATAAAACATATGAGAAATATTTGGAATTAACTCTCCCCTTGCTGTTATTTCGAATCATTGGCAACCACAGAAGCAAGTTTTAGTCTCCCCTCCATCAACGCCAGAGGTTTTGGGAAATATATATATACTAGCAGCCCGCACGGCATTGCCCAGTCGTAAAATATGCTTAAATATGATATTTTGATTAATGCAGATTTCATATTTATTATTATACTAGCTGTACCCAGCCACGCGTTGCTGTGGCTCAGTTTGTTAAAACGGAACACATTCCTCAAGAAAAATTGCATTTTGTATTGTTTATTCACTTTTATTATTTTTTGCAAATTTTTTTATCAATAAAAGTTGTTCCCCCCCCCCCAAAAAAAAGATTATTTTTTTACCATAAATTGTTAGAGGAAAGATTTTTTTTTCAGGAAAACTTGCACTTTTTTAAAAAGAAAGTTGGCAGTAAACGTTTCTTTTTGAAAACGGAAGTTTCATTATAAAAAGAACAGATGAATGCTTTATATGAACACTGTAAATAGTTAGATGAAAGTAGAGAAATGTTTGATTTTTTTCAAGAGAATGTACAAATTTTTTGTCAACAGATGTTAAGAAAATAAACGGAAAAATACTTCCATAATTAATTAATTATGCAAAAAAAAAAAAAAAAATAAAATGTTGATTTAGTGTTTCAACATTTGAACAACGTTCGGTTGAATCCGGTTATTGCCGATGGAACCCTAACCATAATTGGAATCCGAGAGGGGGTCTAATTCTGCATGAGTACAATTCTTTTTAATTTCGTCTTTTGTTCAAGTCTTTGAGTGGGCTATCACCGATTGCAAACTAACAAATTTAACCAAAATGCAAAAAATTCAACAATCAAATAATTTTAATAAGTGCTCAGCTTCTAATACAAATCCTAGTAAGTCAATTCCCCTTATTGGAAACACTCAAGGGAAGAACGAAACCAAATTATTGCCAGTATGTTTGGGAGAGTTCTATTTTTTCTTTTTCTTTTTTTTTGTCAATATTTTAAGCAGATTTGACACTGAGCTACCAGATTTTTATGGGTCGCTTGGTTTCTAATATAATGTAAGTAGATTTAGATGTTTGTAACTTACGATAAAACTTGCTGAGTATGCGCTGTTTTACGGTTCTTGTAAAAATGGAACGGAAACTTAAATTTCGCTCCGTTTTAATCTTTTTTGAAATTGTGCCCCCCCAACGAATATAATAAAAAGAATAACATTCAACAATTGTACTTTATATATATAATTCACAAAATATTTAAAAGAAAAAAGTTATTAACGAAAGGGAAGTAATTCCATTTTTAAACGAAAAAGTCAGTTTGGTATATCTTTTTGTTATTTTTTACATGTCCAACTTACCGTTCACATTGGAAATGTCGACATTTATAGGTTGTCGGTCACGTTTACGACGAATAAACACTTCAATCTACCCATGTTAAGAACGGCTCTCGGAATAGACACCCCCAACACCCCATGTTAAAAATGGCTTTCGAAATAGACACCCCTAACCTTGTTAGCATACCCGAAAACCTATAAAAGTTGACATATCGAATGTGAACGATGAGTTGGACGTAATGTAAAAATGTACCGAATTTAAAAGGGAACGAAATTTAAATTTCCGTTCCATTTTTACAACAACCGTAAAGCAGAGCATTCTATGCAAATTTTACCTAACAGTGTATTAATGTTATTTTTTTAAGTAAAAATAATATTTAGGTTTGGATATAAATTCCTAAACTCCTTTCACACTAAATAATTTAGGTGACAGAAATAGGAATCTAATTTAATCTTTAATTTCCTGAATAGTAAAAAGATGATCCACAATGGCGGATTTGCTGCTAATATCCATTGTTTAGGTACAGGCAAAAATAAACGAATAAGAATAGAGGGACCTAGTTTTGAAAGCCGATTTATCATAATTTTTTTGTAGGTTTCCGAATACTTTTGATTGTATTTGAAAGATTAAAGACTAAACTTAATTTCCCAAAGGAAAAAATTTTTGTACACGTGAAAAAAAAAAAAAAAAAAATTATGAAAAATGTTTTCATGGCGAGCTTACCAATTCAGCTAAATTTTGAAGTTAAATAAATTAATTGTAAATTTATTGCCAGCATCAATATATTACATATGAATGAGTCCCCTGTGGAATTTCCACAGGCCCCGCTAGTTTATTAATAATATGTTAAAATGGTCGGCACGGTGATTACTTCGTGGTTGTGCAATATTCGAAAATGGTTTCGAAACCTTTATAATGTCGATTAGAATCTAATTTGTGGCTAATGTCAAAATCAAGTATTCTGATTCATCTGTGCTTCTTAAGCCACAGGAAAACATTACTTATTGAATATTCACCTGTCGCGTCAAAGAACCAAAAATTACGTTCACAAGGGATTTGTATAGACATAATAATTGAAATGGAGGTCTCTAAACAAAAAGTATGTACGCTAGTGTCAAACTGCACGGCAATATGCTGCGTGCCTTGTTTTTGTGTACTTTGAACACGATGATTAATTGTAGAGACTTATGAGATTAGAAAATCAGATTTTTTTTGTTTTTGTTGCTTTTTTTTTCTTAAAAAAAAAACATGCAGAAAAGGAGGTGATATTAGAATGTGACAAAAGTACAAAATAGTTAATACTAGGAGGCCGCCCGGCATTACCCGGTCGTAAAATATGCTTGAATATGATATTTGATTAATGCAGATTTCGTATTTATTATTATACTAGCAGGACCCGTTAATCAGCGTTGCCATCAACCCCTGCATATTAAGAACGGCTTTCGGAATGGGGAGGTTGGGGGTCTTTATACTATGCTGGGTTAGGCCGTAAAAAATACCAACTGCAGAATACCGGTTCGGCGGTTAAAATTATAGGAGGGTGATTCTCGTTCAGGTCCGCCGAATACTGTAATATCTATTCTGTTGTTCATCTTCCAAGCATAACCTACGCGTTTAGGGAAGGGCAGTGTTGTATATGGGGGGGGGAGGTAGCTCGGATTCGGATTATTTAGGCTTGAGGCAGTGTGATAACAAAATTTCCATTAGTGGCGAGCATTAAACAAAAAAGTTCCTGACGTTTTGACAGCTCATTAGCAATCGGTCATGCGTTCGTCTCATCTCTTCTTGCATTGTTGATGATTGTGACTCATTGGGAAAAAATACAAAACTCTCCAAAATATGTACAAATTTGAAGAAAACATTAATTGCAAACTTTATAGGTAAAAAAAAGTACAGAATAGTTAACACATTCAAAAACTCGTAAAAAAAAATACTTTATACAGGGTGTCCCAAAAAAAGTGACTGAAGGGTTTTGAACTTAAATAGATTCTTTATTTTTCATGATATCTTTCTGTAATTTTATGTGTGCTCTTTTCAAAACATTATTCCTGACAGATTGTAGAATCTCTGGATTGCGATTTAACTCTCTTATTTTGTTCCTGATGTTTTCCTTCAATTATTGCAGGGTTTAGGGTTTGTAAGCATACTCTTTCTTTAAGATATCCCCCACAAGAAAAAGTCGGGGCTAGTCAAGTCTGGGGAACGCGGTGGTCATTTGACATTGCCATAGTGAGAGATAATGTTGTCGCCAAAACGTTGCCTGAGAAGCTCCATGGTGTCTCTCGCCGTATGTGCCGTTGCCCCATATTGGTGGAACCATAATCCGAGCATCTTTTGAATCTGTGGGCGCAGGAAGTCTGTAATCATAGTCTGGCATATCTCTCCAGTAACAGTGACAACATTTTGATTTTGATTTAAAAAAAAAGTAAAATCCAATAATCTCTTCCGTTACTGCACATCATGCAGTGCACTTTATGGGATGCAACTGCTTTTGATGAATTCCCCTTGGATTTTTAAAGCCCCAAAATCTGTAATTTTGTTTGTTAACGAATCCATTCAAATGAAAATGGGCTTCATCTGACATAATCACCTTTTGCAGAAAATTGGGGTCATTTCAGACAAGTTCTTGCATTTGAACTGCATATTGAATCCTTGTTTGAAAATCTTCAGGCTTCAAGTGTTGAATAAGCTGTATTTTATAAGGAAATAGTTTTAAACTGTGCAGACTATTGTGTTGTGAGCATCGACATATCCCAGGTTGTGTGGAACGTTGTCGAATCGATGTTTCAGGATGCTGCTCCACACTCTCTCGCACTCTTTCCCTATTTTCATTTGTGATGACGTTTCGAGGTCTGTCAACTCGCGGAAGATCAAGTACAGCTTATTTGTCTTCAAATCGACGCACAATGTTTCGAATTGTGTTGTGACTTGGGTTATCTCTTACATGAAAATGCTCTTTGAGTCAAAACAAATGACCCCTGATTTTGGTGAAACAATTTCACAATTTGCATACGTTGTTCGATGCTATACTTATCTGTAATTGATTCCTAAAAAAATTGACGACCCAATATTGTATGCATGTATTTTATTATAGACAAATAAGAGACACACTTTCCTTTAACATGACGACTTTTTTCCTTTTCTTGCTTAGTATTTGCTCCTCGGGATGCTGACAGCGATTATCAAGGTTAAATATGCAAATATTCTGACCGCACCCATTCTTCACTTACAGGATAAGGCGTCTATTCTAAGAGCTGTTCTTAATGTGGGAATGTTGCGGATGACAGAGGATGTTGAGATCTTCGTTCTGAAAACCGTTCTTAACATGAAGAGGTTGGAGTTTGGCAAACAACAACAATAACAACAACCGTTCTTTATTGTTTTACGAGGCGGGGCTGTTTGATAATAGACCATTTATTTTTTAAGATAAATCTTTACCTTAGATCCACCTACACACTTTCCTTTAAAATGACGACTTCTAAAGGTTTTCTCTTATGCTGATTAAGAAAATCTTATTTATATTTCGTGGATACAAGTAGGTTTTAACAAATCTACTTATGTCCGACCGACACTGCCACCCCCAAATTTCTTTGTTGGTTCATAGTATTTGCGCGGGGGATCCTGATACAGATTACTAAGATAAAATTTGTGGAAAATATTTGGGCAGTCACCCCCACCCACTACTAAAATGAGGTGTCTATTCTGAAAGCCGTTCTTAACATCGGAATGTTGCCGGTGACTATTCCGAAAGCCGTTCTTAATATGCAGAGGTTGGGGTGTCTATTCCGAAAGCAGTTCTTAACATGAGGCGGTTGGATATTGGAACAACAACAACAGCAACAACAACAACAGCAACAACAACAAGAACAACAACATCAACAACCGTACTTTAATTTGTCTCGGAGAGGAGAGGGACATGCTTCCACCGGGCAACGCTGATTAACGGGTCCTGCTAGTATAATAATAAATACGAAATCTGCATTAATCAAATATCATATTCAAGCGTATTTTACGACCGGGTAATGCCGGCCGGCCTCCTAGTATTAACTATTTTGTACGTTTGTCACATTCTAATATCACCCCCTTTTCTGCACATTTTTTTTTAAAGAGAAAAAAAGCAACAAAAACAAAAAAATCTGATTTTCTAATCTCATAAGTTTCTACATTTATTCATCGTCTTCAAAGTACACAAAAACAAGGCACGCAGCATATTGTCTTGCAGTTTGACACTAGCGTACATACTTTTTGTTTAGAGACCTCCATTCCAATTATTATGTCTATACAAATCCCTTGTGAACGTAATTTTTGGTTCTTTGACGCGACAGGTGCACATTCAATAAGTAATGTTTTCCTTTGGCTTAAGAAGCACAGATGAATCAGAATACTTTATTATGACATTTAAACTGTAATTTTATCCACAAATTAGATTCTAATCGACATTATAAAGGCTTCGAAACCATTTTCGAATATCGCACAACCACGAAGTAATCACCATGTCGACCATTTTAACATATTATTAATAAACTAGCGAGACCTGTGGAAATTCCACAGGTGTCTCATTCATATGCAATGTATTGATGTTGGCATTCCGTAGATGTTCAGCGTAAATGTAGACGCTCTGATATTATTGTGCTATTTTTTTAAAACTGCAAAAGTATTTATCCAAGTTAGCAGAGACGTTCGGCGTAGACCGGTCGTAAAGTACGCTTGAATATTTAATTCTTGCAGATTTCGTATATATTATCATAGAGTTAATGTTCTATCGATTTTTATATATTATAAAGTTGCGATTTAAAAAATTAAAAAAAATATAACCATATGACATGTGTGCATCAGCTTAAATCGAAACCGAAACCAAAACTTATAAAACACACACACACACACATATATATATATATATATATATATATATATATATATATATATATATATATATATTTGTAGTCATCGACATACAGTCCCGTTTCGTTGTATCATTCATCAGTGCCGCTAGACTAGCACCTCTCCCAAGCCAAGGATTGAACCTAGAACCGTCGTGTTGACGGTCGGCAGTTCTCCCACTCAATCAAAATCGCACCCGCCACCGTGAAACTCTAGATGCAGGAAAGCCCTTTACTCTAATAGTTTCTTCCCTCCTACTGCTAGATTTGGAATTCCGTCTCTGTTTCTTGCTTCTCTGACTGTACTAACTTGCAGAAATTAAAATGTAATATGAACAAGCATGTCAAATCTCTACAGCCCCCCCCCCTGTGAGATACGATCCCAAATAGTTACCGCTTACGTTCCAAGTGACAATGTGTCTTGTTTCGGGTGAAAAAAAAAAAAAAGAAAAAAAGAAAAAAAAAAGAAAAAAAAAGAAAAAAAAAGAAAAAACGCACGAATATGAAATGCCTTAGCGTATTATTATTATTATTATTATTATTATTATTATTATTATTATTATTATTGTTGTTGTTGTTGTTGTTTTATTTATTTATTTATTTATTTTATTTTTATTTTTATTTTTTTATTGAGATACTACTTTCATTTGTTTCAGTTTTCTCAATTTCCAGAAAATCTTTGGGCCATGTTAATTTAATTACTACCCTCAAAATTATCACTTAAAATGAATGCAAAAAAAGAAAAATAAACTTTGAATAATAATTATATAATTTCTAAAACGTGTTAAAAAAAAAAAAAAAACTTATTACATTTGAAACTATCGATTCATTACCAGTTTCAGCAAATTGTCTTTTTCGATTTTGCTACGGTGACCTACTTTTTTTTAGCTGAAGTTTTTAAGAGATGTTGAAGCTTCCTGTCATTTTTCAATTTGAAAGCTTTCCTAGTTATGATTTCGGATGTAAATGTTTAACATTCAATGCTGCCAATATCAAGCTTCTTTCCTTGAATAAGAATTTGCTTATTTAACGGCACATCAAACCTTTTTGAGGCTATCTACTACTGAAATCCCGTGGTAGATTAGTAAATAGATATGCGAGATGGGCGAACGTGAGAGGGATATGTTCGTTGGGCTTACTCTTTCTTCTTCTTTCTTTTCACCTCTTCCCCCTTCTGTACTGTGGAAATGGGTTGCAGTAAAATCAATTAGTTTCTCTCACATCCGCACAAATACTGCAAGTGTCCATAAAATATCCCCCAAAATTATTTCACATAAAAGTGTTGGCTCTAGATTTTAAATATTTATAACCTTTTACTTGCCAGCGTAGATCTTAGGTTTTTAAAGACGCAATTGTCGGTAATATTCTATCCAATCCAGACCTACGTTACAAACTTATGTCTATTGTAAACGATTCATTTTATACAATGAAATGTACATACGCTGTAGTCTGGATAGTAGCTTGGATAGCAAATAGACGTCGGTTTCGTCTTTGTAATATACCAAAACTCGCACTGACAATTAAAAATGAAGAAAAATGATTGTTTCCCCCATTTAGCAACTGCAAAATTCGCGAAATAGACGTTGTAGAGGAAAGAAATAAAAACAGGAAAAACGAACAAAATATATTTATATATTTACAAGATATTTGCGTGAAACATTTTCATTTAGAAAGGTTAGATATCTCGTGTTAATAGAAATGTTCAAAGTGTCGTAACGAAGCGGCGCTCACTCTAGATGGGTTGAACCAGCTTCCTACGAAGGAAGAAGTTCGACGGGAATATCAAATTTACAAGCGATCCCTAGTTGCTTGTATATCCCTATCAGGGAAAATGACGACGTTTGGTTTTTGCAATTCTTGCAGAGAGATATCGACATTAACCTGCATACAGAACCTGGTATTCTCAAATTGTCACCTAATACTCACCAGGTTCAATGTTGCTTAACTTCGGTGATCTAACTAAACTGAAGAGGTCTCGATCTTTGGTTCGTTGTGTCATCATGATTGTGCCGTTCTTGTTCAAAGTCTGAAGAAGATACGAGTGTTAGAAGTGTCTATTCCTATATATGTTTGTAGATATGTGTGCGTGAGTTTATGGGACATTATGCGTATGTTCTACTTGTCAGTGTATGAATATATGTGAACTCTTGTGTGCGTGAATTGAGTATTCATCCGCTTACCAGGTCATCAAAGTGTCGGTGAACAAAGATTAATGGCGTGTTGGTTGGTTGTCGAGTCTTTGGGGCACTCTCAGACTTTATACTTATCGAGTTGCTGTTTTTGTTAGAAATTGGCATTTCATACAGATTTACCAAATGAATCCTTTGGGACAAGCAGGAATCATTTTCATTGGTTGAAAAATGTCGAGTTCACACCTTTATGTGAAATGCTGTTTTTTTCTTCTTCTTTTATTTAAGAAACAGGCGTAGCACAAAACTATTGATTTCTACCGTTTCTACTCCATATAGAAAGGAAGGAGTAGAAAAGAAAGAGTAAACAGACTTCGTAGGCTAGTGGGAGATGCCCTTTTCTCTTTCCTGCAACCTCTTTCTCACAGAAGAGACGTTGCGAATCTGTCTCTGCTTTATCGTTATTTTCATGGCAAGTGCTCGCCTGAGCTCCAATCGTTGGCCTTCCCCGTCAAACTTTCACGAGAAACACTCGTCTAGCTGAAAACACTATCAATAATTTCCCCCACTTTTTATCTGTGTCTAAACCTAAACGTAGATTCCGTGAACAAAGTTTCTTTCTTAGAACTGCACACCTGAGGAACTCTCTTCCATTTGCCTGCTTCCCGGCTGACTACACTATGGTCGTCTTCAAGTTCAATGTAAACAAGTTATTGAAGTAATCCAATCTACTAAATGTCCACTACTAACGATTACTATGACATTGTCGCATTGACCGTTGTACACTTATTAACCCTTATCCTCGAGTGGCTTCTAAACGAACAGAGAAATAAAAGGAGTAGCTCATGCGAGTATCAACACTTTACGTCTATTACCTCCATCACGTATCTATACAATTATGGGTTCATATCTTTTCCAACTATTAGTGCCTAAGCGTATACAAACGATTCGATTATAACTCTGCATAATCGATTCCATTGTCTGTAGAAATATCTATTAAGTCGATCACAAACATTCATTATTTATAACGATTAAACAGATCTTAAACAATCCATTAAATTTTATTATCGATTTCATCGGTGGCATTTTTGAGGGGGGATTATTTTGTAATATTTTTTATTCATGCAAAATTTATCTAATTACATCATTTTTTTATTTTTTTTATTTTTCTTCCTTTGAAGATTGTAATGCCGGGTATGGGGCAGCCAAACCAACTGCCAACATTGCCCCGCTTTTTTATTGAAACCAACCGAGAGCTCTTTTTAGTATCCTCGCTGTTCCCTTGTGTGTTATTTTGTGTGTCATGCTGACAGCTTTTTTCTTCCGAGTGACTGTCGTTTAATTGTTATGACTAGGGCTATGACAACAGCATATTCTTGTCCTTGTTTTGACTCTCGAGTGTGTATCCGTTGATATCTTTTATATAGAGTGATGTGGTTCCTCGATTGATTAACTGTGTCTAACAATGTTGGATATATACTTGTGAGTCAAAACAATGAAAAAAATATGCTGTTGTTTAGCCCTAGTTATGACCTTCCATTTCTTGTAATAAATAATTTTATCAAGAATTTTTCATAAGTTTTGGTTTCGGTTTCGATTATAGCTGATGGCACTCCAGTAATCAATTTTCTTAATAAAATGAAATAAACTCCAACAAAGCTGAGAAGAAAAGCGTGTAAGTAATCATAGACATTTGCTTTTTAGCGTTCGTAGGAATCATTTCTCGATTCAATCACCATGGATCATAACCAAGACCGTCTTAAAAGACAAGATGGCCGGTGGGCAAAAATAATTTAATCTGCTGACGTCATCACGGATAGCCCCTTAGTTGCTTGACACCGGTAGACACCGGTAGTCACCGTAACGTCTAGAAGTCAGTGTAATATTTCTTTTTTTTATTAAAATGCCTTCACGGTGCATCGTTCTAAATTGCCGAGGAAGGAAATTACCGTAAATGACCAAAGTGACAATATTTTCATTTCCGAAAGATAAAGAATTATATTGTCTATGGGTTAATGCAGTAAAAAAAAAAAAAAAAAAAGATTTTACACCATCTCCATTCAGCAAAGTAAGTTTCAACGTGCTCCCCCCCCCCTGTATTTAACACGATGTAACTATAATTATTATAATATTGTCATCCTAAGTCTTTTACCATTCAAAAGAAGAAGCTTCAAATAAATTGCTAATATTAAAAAAAAATTTTTTACAGCATACAAAACTAATGAAAATGCGAGACAACATCGACTCTTTAAAACACGTTCTTTTGAGAGACGATTTTTTTTAAGCTGTTGACACACATGTTTTAAAAATCTAGCAAAAATTAATTTTCCTGAAATTTTTCAATATTTAAAGATAAATTATGCCGGCTGATAAAATTTTAAAACTTTTTTTTAAAGCTAGAAAGATTAAATTTAAAAATACTTATATATATATATATATATATATATATATATATATATATATATATATATATATATATATATATGAAACTAAACTAAAAAAAAAACGCGCGTTCACTCGTGGTCTTACATTTCATTAACGTAATTGGGTTTGTATTACTGTACACATGGATTCGAAAAAGTTGTCAAAAAAAAAAAACAAATATATAACAAATAAATATTATCAAAGGCAAGATAAGTTACTTTTCTACCAAATATTTTTCGTGTTTTTATTCAATGTAACATGTTTATTCAGCTCGAAAACCATACGGTGTTTACCGATGTATTCGAAAATTCAAGATGGCGTCTGATTCTCTCTTTAACACGGTAAGTTTGGGAAAAGGTGTTATAAATAAAAAACTATACAAAATACTATTAAAAACCCGCCGAATATATGTCAACCTATGTCACGGTAACATATATTGAGCGAGTTTTTAACAGTATTTTATTCAGTTTTGTATTTATAACACCTTTTCCCAAACTTACCGTGTTAAAGAGAGGATCAGACGCCATCTTGAATTTTCAAATACATCGGTAAACACTGTATGTTTTTCGAGCTGAATAAACATGTTACATTGAATAAAAACACGAAAAATATATCCAGTTTGGTAGAAAAGTAACTTATCTTGCCTTTGATAACATTTATTTGTTATATATTTGTTTTTTGGCAACTTTTTCGAATCTATGTGTACAGTAATACAAACCCACGTATTTTAACAAACTGAAAATATGGATATAAAAAATGATTTTGCATGTTATTTTTGTTATGTGGTGAAATAATCTTAAATAAGAAACATGATTTTTTCTTTAGGTTAATTATTTTTTTACTGTGCAATACTTCATGAATTTATTAAAAATATTGTTTTTGATTTTGAAAAAATATTGTGGTTCATTTGCATTTAAAAATATTGTGGTTCATTTTGATTAAAAAATATTCCTTTTGATTTAAAAAAAAAAATTGTTCATTTTGATTAAAAAATAGTTTAATTTTAATATTTGTTTATTGTCTTAACTCATATCAAATGTTTTGCTTGTGTTCTTCTTCAAATATTCATAATCTTACATGCATAATTTTCATTTAATTATATTAAATAAACTTCAAGTTTACTACAAATCAAATCGTGTTCCTTCACTTTTTTAAAATGTAATTTATAAGTAATTAAAGAACGCATTCTAATCTTTAAAATCTATAATACAACGAAATATTCAATTGCTTATGATACTTAAACAAACAACTTGTGTTTTTTTAAAAAAAATTTTTTATTATTAATATTAGATGAGTTTCAGTATAAATCATTGTGTTCTTTCTTTATTTCTTTATTTTAATCAAATTTTGAAGTTTTGTAACGCTGTCTGTAAAAATTACTGTTCCTTATTGACAGTCTAAGAGTTCCACATATCTTGCTTGTTGGGACCTCGGCGATGACGTCATTTTTTCAGCTGGCCGGCCATCTTTATAACGAAGGCCACGATCATAACCATGACCAGGGAAGTTAAAATGATATCAAGCAGATATAGTTTGACAGAAGTTAAAACATTCATTAAACGTTTCAATAGGTTATTCAATTTTACACGTGAACGTTATAACATGAATGTTGCCTTTAGGTTAGAAGTACAAAATAACTATGATACTTGATTTGTGTCATAAAACTTGAATTCAAGTACATCTCTGAGATCGCTGTGGTTCGGAGGTAATCTAATTGATTCACTGCCGTGTGATTAAGTGGTTGCGTGACATGATCCCTGGCCTTCGTGAGCTATTTTGGACGATACTAACGTCTTTAGCTATTGCCAAGAACCACGCCGATGTTTAATATAAATTTGGTATAAAAGTTATGTTTTTGAGTAGAAAGTAAATGAAGGATATGTACAGAGATGCATGCATAATGAAACATTGAAAAAAAAAAATAGATGGGTCACGAATTAACAAGTGCTAACTAACACATAGACAAAGTTTTGTAAATGAAGAATTGAAAAAAAATCTTTTTATACAAGCAATAAGAATACAAAAACTGCTTTCAATCATAACGATGTTCATTTATGCAAAACTTGTGCTTGACGAAGAAGGTTGAATTACTAGTCACAAGTGAATCTGTTCAGAGTGTGAATAATACACGTGGCAGCATGGCATTGTGTGTGTGTGTGCGTTGATCTATCTTGTTCTTGTTAGTGCGTATGCAGTTGTGAGTAGCAATTCGTTTCTGTTCATCTAACCTTTGCTAGTGTGTAAGAAGGTACGCATGGAATGAAGAAGGCTGGTATGTGAGTTATTAAGTCCTTTGCGCCTTGCCTCTCCCGGTCAACGGCACGTGGTTGTTGAGAATACGGTTTGGGATTATGTTCGTGGTATTTGGATATGATATATATATATATATATATATATATATATATATATATATATATATATATATATATATATATATAGAGAGAGAGAGAGAGAGAGAGAGAGAGAGAGAGAGAGAGAGAGAGAGAGAGAGAATCAAAACGAAGCTTGGAAAAAAAGAGAGTTGAAATTAGAACCATTTGTTTTTAGCGTCTGTTTGAATCACTTCGTGATTTAGTCGTCACATTTGCTTTACTAACCTGTGTAGTGTTCGTGTTTCAAGTATTATTACTTGGCTAGAGTTTGTTCAATGAGCTGCTTTGATGTCTACAATGAGACGAGGAAGTATTAACCCTTAGAGGATGTGATGTTTTCTTTAGTGATAGATAGCTGGTCTTGTGTGGCATTGGGTACTGGATCATTTCTAGTTGGTATGAAGAATTGTCTATTCTTTCGGTGAATGTTACTATCTGAACACTAATATGTCATTGCAATGCGGATAAAAATAGACAGCACTCCTTTTCACTGACGCCGTTATTCGTTCAATCTCTTAACTTTTATGTGTTCTCTCAGCTGCCAAACACTCGACTCACTGATCTCTCAAGTTTGTCCTTCTTAACTTCTAGCTATTGGAATGTCAGATTGATCCAGATTCTCATTGCTTTGTTGTTTTCATGCTGTACATTAACTTTTTGATCAGATGGATGCTATCGACCTTTCTGTTCACCATAGCATTCCCTTGATTCGTCCTTATAATACTGTATCACCACTGAGCTGCTGTTTTGATACGCACATACCTGGCTTTCATTTAGAACTTCTGCGGGAGCTGACAGTGGTGTCGCTCTTTGCGACATCATTGCCAAGTGACAGTCGTGCGTGTTCTCCCATTTCTTTAACAATACTTTTTACATGCTACTGTTATTACTACTACGACTACTACCATATGTGAAGCTGTGTGTAATATGATGAGGATGTTTTGTGCAGAAACGTATACTTTATAAACAAGTCTTCAAATTCTGTACTTACAAATTATGGACTATTGGTCGTATTTGATACTATCGGCGTCCCCACCGAGTGTTGGGAAGTGAGAGGAGAAAGGAGAAAAGAAGCATGACAAAAGAAAGGAGAAATGATTTTATTGGTAGAACAATGGATAGAAAGTTGTTCACCAGGGAGCACAAAGGAAAACTAGAGTGGGATTTATTAATCAAGGTGTGACGGACAAAAGACTGGACACAAAGGAAGATATATTTAGAGTTAGTTTTGGGATTAGCAATAAGTTTGACGATAGTTTTACGACGGTTGAGAACGGTTTGCATACGGCTTTGAGTTTGCGACGGTTAACAATTGAGAGTTTCCAGATAGACATAGTTGAAGTCAGATCGTAACTCTGATGATATGGAGAAATGAATTTACTAACCGACTGACGAACACACCCTCGACAAAAAAGACGTAAATGTGAACTTTAGCGTTCAGAGCGTCGATGGGATCACATACATACTTGAAGCACAATTGATATTTGCAGAATGTGTCGGAGTTTGTGCTTTGTTTTAGTTTTATACTTTTGAATCCGTGCGCACCCCTCAACAGATGCCAGAAAAGACAAAGGAGAAGAATACCATGGAAAGAACGTCGGGATCGACGATCGTCTGTCGAACAAGGATCATGTGGTATTACACGAATAGTGGATCGCTGGTAAACCTCTTTTCGCAAATATTGCGTTTATATTTTTCATAACATGCCGATGAGGCGTCAGTGGAAGTGTTGGATGACTGCAATTCAGCAATATTTATCTGTCATCAGCAAACTATGCATTTCCTGCCATTGTAAATAGATAAGCATTGACATATTGATGTTCAGACGGTGGGTTTCTCTTGACACTAATATCAACCGTGCATAGGCCAGTGTTGAGAAGACGTAGTCTGTTGGCTGAAGTATGGCTTTGTTCCTGTGCATTTCTATGAAGCCTATCCTTCCAGGTTTTGCATTCTTCCTTTGAGAAGTGGTTACTTTATTGCTAATCACCAGGAAATGCCGACGCGCCTACCCAGACATTTTTTGTAAGCTCGAGCACAATTTCTCTGGGGCGCTGGCTTTTCAAGTATCACTTTCCATCCCTTGTGTCACATCACCCCGCCGTGGGAGGTAGATAAATAAGCAAGAACTGACATATTGCCAATGATAGATAGGATTTTCTGTTGGTCTATGGATTCTGCTGTGGAAGTTTTGTTAATTGTGGCAATTGCCGACAACGTTCTCGGTGTCTTTATTAATTCCTTTCCAGTATACTACTCCTCGTGCCCTTCATCTTGTATTTTTTTCTTGATGTGATGCATGGAGTTTTCCTGATATACCTTTCTGCAGAGATATCGATATTATGATTTTGTCACCCTTGAGCAGAACATCTTGTTGAACTCTTATTTCATCTCTAAAATTCCAAAAGGGTCGAATGCAGCTTGGGCAGCAACAGCGATCAGCCAGCCAGTTATTACTATGTTTGTGAGTTCGTTTAGGACTGGGTCATTTAATGTTTCCATTCTGATATTTTCCGTGCTTGTTGGGTTTACATGAATTGTATACAAGAAAAACAGCCAATGAAATTAAATGTCAAGAAATCTCCCAATTATTTTGTCTCTACGTGTCATTTTCGATTATTCGAACTGCTTTTCTCAGTATTATTTGACAATGTTTCGGCCGATGTAACTTCTGATCTTCTTTAGATGTTGAACTCTGGGGTCTTTCTATCGAACTCAGGAATCTTTCTGCCGAACTCGGCAATCTGCATCGAATTTCGAACGGGATTTTTTTTTTAAACCTAAGTCTTAAGTAATTCGCAATTGCATTTTTTTTGGGGGGGGGGGTATTATCCACACCGAGGATTGAACCTTCAACCTCCAGAAGAGTGTAACTATAGTCTATTAGATTGACATCTTACTCCGTGTCGATATGTGCCTTCCTGTGCCATTCTGGCTTCTCCGGCAGTTGTTTAAAGAAGTAATTCACTTGGGATTTTAAATGTACTCTTGAGTAGACCATTGCTCAGCGCTCGTCTATTGACGTTTGCTCGGATATTTATTCGATTATTCTTGCTGCCAATTTTTAATTTAGCATATACCTCTACAGCATTTGCAGGTAAATTGTTGAATGGATCAAAGTAAATATCATCGATAGAGTAGCTATTGTTTCTATTCTGTGTTGTGTGTATATTCTTGTTTTTGTCTGTCATTTTACTTTGTCATTCCTTGTTTTTGTTTAATTATTTATTTTGAATGGCAAACGTTGGCAAAGTGTCCCCTTTTTATTACAAATAACATATGGTTTTCCTTTTCTGAATATTCTCCACGATAATGGTGCCCGCCATAGAATATGCACTGTGAAAATGTTTCATTTTTTTTTTTTTTTCTAACAAGCTACGAATAACATCGATTTGTTTAGTAGTGGCTCCCTCCGACTCTGTTGTCCACAACGCTCTTGCAACAACCAGCTACCCCTTTCCTTAAGAGTTTTTGTATTCATTTAAAATTAATGTTCCACATGAACGTGTGGCGTGGTCCCTGGTATTGGTAGAGGAAATTTTTTGACGATGATAGCGTCTTTGGTATTGCCAAGAACCATGTCAACAATTAATGTAACAATCAATATAATTTGAGGGTGAAAAGTTATTGTTTTGGCGAAGGAAGTAAATGAATGATATATATATATATATATATATATATATATATATATATATATATATATATATATATGGAACATGCGTGCATAATAAAATGGAAATAAATGAAACATTAAAGAGGGTCACCAACTAGCAAGTGCTACCTAAAACAGAGTTTTGTAAATGAAGAATAAAACAAAACGAAATTTTATGACAAAATATTTTTATACAAGAAATAAGAATTTAAAAGTTACTTTCAATAATGAAAATGTACACAACGTGTTTGGGTAAAGAAAGTTCAATTAGTCATAAGGCTTAGAATTGTGTAGGTCACAATGTTCATAGTGTGAATATATGTGTATAAGTAATATACATATGTGAGTGTTTGGCAGCGTGGCATTGTGTGTTCGTTTACATTGTTCTTGTTAATACGTATAAGTGGATAGTAATTCTTTTCTGTTCGCCTGACTCTTGCTGTATACGCGAGATGGATAAAGCCGGTATATATGCCACTAAGTTATTTTCGTCTACTTCAACCCTGGAGGCAAAGGTTAAGGCTGTTGAGAAAACGTTCAGGTGTCGTTCTATACTACGGCCAGCTTGGTGGTTCTTTGTGTCTTTAGCGTTTGGCTGTTTGTTTTATACAAATTTTTAACTTCATATCGGTTTACTATTTTCACATAGACATGTTCTTTTGGGGTTTGAAACGATTTTCATTGGTTGGAAAATATTTTCAGTTCATACGTTTCTGTGAAAACCGACTTGATGAAGAAAGCAAATCTCAATAAAGCGGAAAAAGAACAGGCGTAGCAATTAAAGCCATTTGCTTTTTAGCATTCGTTGGAATCACTTGGCAATTCAGCCGCCACAAACAGATCGACTATCAGCGTTTCTTTAACGATATGAATCTACTCGCATTGTTTTGCTCTTTGACGATTTGCTTGAGCTCTTCCTACACTATAGCAGTTAATGTCTAGCTACAGGACAATTCGACAATGAGCTTAATCTATCCATTGTATTATAAAACTCAAATCGTCTTGCTTGGGCGTTGAAGCCGTCCTTCTGGTTCCGCTTTACGATGCGCATGCGTAAATAAAAAAAAATTAATCGAAAATTTACGGGAATCGTCTTTTTCTTATTTTATTTATTTTTTAAATAGATACATGCATTTTATTTTTCTACACTCCTTACATAAACAAAACCAAAATAAATAAATAAAACCGAACATAAGTTTTTAAAAATTGACTTGCGTTACAAATAAATCAAATCGTTCCGCTTAAGTGTTTTACATTTCTTTTTATTTAAAATAATAAAATACACAAATATTTTTTTTCAATACTTTAGCAGTAGATGTTTTTTTTTTTACATCCCCATTTTACGAATTGTGCTTTTCCGTATTTCATTTTTTTCCTTGCATTTCTACATATTACTTTTTTTTTTTTTTTTTTTTTTTTTATAGAATTCTTATATAAACAAAACGATATTAAACCAAAGATAATAAAAACATGTACGTTTTTAGCGTCCCCAATTTTTAAAACGATTATTTTTATTGTTATTTTAATTGCAAGTTGAGAGCGTTTAAAAAAAATGTTTTTTAATGTAAAAAAAAAAAAAAGAAGAAATATTTTATCAATATACATATTTAAAAAATATTTGGTATTTTTTTACGACCTAGCCCAGCGAGGTTTACCTCTTAAAAAGAAATCAAAATCTACTTTTTTGGGCTAATACGTTTCAGCTACCTTTTAAAAATAATATAAAAGAAGGAATAAAAAAAATTTACATTTTAGAATGGGGGATCACTTTCATATATATATATATATATATATATATATATATATATATATATATATATATATATATATACGAGCAAATTTTATTATATATATATATATTTTATTATATATTTTATATATATAAATATATATATATATACGAGCAAATTTTATTATATATATATATTTTATTATATATTTTATATATATAAATATATATATATCTATATATATATACGAGCAAATTTTATTATACATATATATATTTTATTATATATTTTATATATATATATATCTATATATCTATACGAGCAAATTTTATTATATATATATATATTATTATATATTTTATATATATATAAATATATATATATCTATATATATATATATATATATATACGAGCAAATTTTATTATATATATATATATATATATATATATATTATATATTATATATATATACGAGCAAATTTTATATATATATATATATATATATATATATATATATATATATATATATATATATATATATATATAAATAAGCCCTCCCCCCTCTTTGGGTGGAACACTTTGTAAATATATTTTCACCCGACGCATATTTAAACGATTAAGCGAAGCCCACTGTTTGTTTGTAAACAAACTGACAGTTTGAGCACTGTGCAACGGGCAAACGCTAATTTAATAGGCATTTGGGGAGAAATATTTACGGGCACTGATTCTTGGTTAGAGCTGCCGACTGTCAACATGATGTTTGTAGGTTCGATCCACAGCTGGGAAAAGGTGTATGTCTAGCCGCACTGATGAGTTGTGATACAACGAAACAATTAAAATAACAATAAAAATCCTGAATCTTCTAGAGAATGTAAACTGTCATATTTAATTATGAGCCACAAGTTTGAACTGTAGATTTAATTATTATGAAGTACAGATTCAATCAACTTTGTATAGTCGGAAGGTATAAGGTTTGAGTTCGACTCCTAAAACTTCCAAATATCCAACTTTTAAATGAACTGTTTTTCCTGCTGCTTTCAAATTTGATCACTGCTTTTACCGATGCTCCCGTTTCCTGGGTTACTCAATTATTCATATTTTATTCTAAAAACATAATGTCAAGACTAATGATAATTTATTGCTCTGTCGGATAAAGTAAAATAACATGTAATCTACGCATGTTCATCTGATACCATGAATAAATACGTTTGTGACTTGAAAAACAAAACAAGCAAAAAAAAAAAAAAAAAAAAAAAAAAACTGGAGCCACGAAAACACTATTTCAAACTGAAGCGTGAAGTCGTAAAATGCAATTAGCGTTGCCAGAAAATATTTGAGAACGATGTCCAAAGTTTCTTTGAAAAATGGTCATTGCTATAAATATACATTAGTATACACTTTCCGTTAAAAATTACAAAAAAAAATGTATGCTCCTCCAATGTTCTTATAAAATTATAGAATTACGTCAGAAATTACCCCTTTTTTTTTTTAAATATGAATTATTATTATTATCATTTTATGAGAAAGAAAAAAACATTAATCTTAAACTATTTTTTAAAGTGTAGGGTTTCTTTAAGAATTGATTTCAGACAGTGAGGGGTGGGAGGAGGAGGTTGTCTAAATTTGTTTTCTCGCTTCGACTAACCATTTAAAATGGTTTTGTATGAAGGCGTTGTGTGACGGGACAGATATTTATTAGTGTTGGAACGATTCATTGTAATCAGAATCGGGAATTGGAAAAATTGGAACTTTTGGGGATATTGCAATCGGGAAAATTTGTGCCTATTTTCGAATGCCAAAAACAATTTTTTAATTTTTTTTTTTTTTAATTTGATTTTGTTTAAAGCAAAATATGAAATAGTAAAATAGTAATAATAAAATAATAAATATTTATTCATTTTTAAACTACCAGTAAAACTTACATCTATAGATCATCCCCGCACAAGTGCATTTTTACGTTTGAGAAAATATCTGCATAGTCAAAATGTATTTTTATTTTTTACGGTAATTGGAAATAAATAACAACTTTATTGTTAAATATTTAGAGATTTATAAAGAATCGGAATCGGTAATTTAGTATGAAATCAGTAATTGTATTGTAATCGGGAAAAATCGGAGGTGAAACAAAAAAAGGGAACAGTTTAATTGCTGCGGCCACTGTGACATACAACGTTGCCGCCATTCAAATTAAGCTTTTTCATTGCAAGGTGCATGATGACTTTGCAAACATGTCTATGAAAAAAGTGACCCCTCCTTGTAGTTGGTTGTTTTTTGTTTTACGGCATATCAACCCTTTTCAGGTTATTTAATGCCGAATCCAAAGATTTTAAATAAAAATATTTGAATAGAACTTGGAACGCAAATGAAGGGAAAAAGTTAACTTTTCTCCTTTATTTGCGTTCCAGGTTCGAGCCTGCCTACTTGGCTACTTTTTTTTTTTTTTTTTTTTGCGATCGCACGGGCATCCGCTGCTAATTTTTTTTTTTTCAACAAAAGTTGCAATGATTTAGTTTTAATAATTTTTTTTTTTTTTTAACAAAAGTTGCAATAATTTAGTTTTAATAATTTTTTTTTTTTTCAACAAAAGTTGCAATGATTTAGTTTTAATAATTTTTTTTTTTTAACAAAAGTTGCAATAATTTAGTTTTAATAATTTTTTTTTTTTTTGGGGGGGGGGGTTCTTTCCATTGCTCGATATCCGGAGAATAGTGTCTTCTCTTTGTATCCCTTCTGTCAAAATATCTGGTAAAAAGGATATCATGTTTTTATCCGTTCTATTATTTTTAAAATTGTTGTGGGGATATCCACGTTGCCCATGATGAAAATCATTAGTATAGCAGGTGTGCTCCAAATAGAACTTCATGTCAACCCAGGTAACGCCGGGTACCCATGCTAGTATATATATATATAAGTGCATTTTGGATCGAAAACGTTCATTCTTCATTGTTCAAATTGCTGCCAATGATCTAAAGCATAAATTAATGCGTGACCAGAATCAAAAGTGAACTTTATATCGATTTAAAAACAAAACAAATATCCAAGCGATATCCTTGCTCAAATTAATCACAACACTTTCAATCATAATTCTGAAATAATTTCATCAATTGCCTATAATTAATAACACTTAATATGCAAATGTATCTTTATTTAATTATTCTAGAATAATCGAATCATTTAGCAGAAAAAATGTAATTAACAGAATAGGACCGGGTCTAGGCCAATAATTGAAATTCGGTCTGACAGAAGTATGAGTATGGGCCAAACACTATTCATACTATGGCTTTTAGTATGTGGCGGCTACTTAAAAATCTATCTTTTTAATGGAAATCGCGCCAAACAAGTCATGAAACAACTAAATGTAAGGAACTAATAATAAAGAAAAATTATTAGTTCAAAGACTAAAGATGTCTATTGACCGAAGTCTTGAAAACACCAAGACTATACTAGTAGGAAAACAGTCAGCAAGGAGAGAATTCCACAAGCTTGCAGTTCTTGAAAAAAAAAGCTACTAGAATAGGAAGCTGTATTACAATGATGTATGAAAACAGCGAATTAATGGAGATTACTAGACCAACGAGTCAAACGAGATGGAACAAAAGAAGCAAGGAATAGATCAGACAATTATGAAGAACACATGCCATAATAGTATTTATAGAAAAGACCGAGACTAGCAACATCACGTCTGTGAGAGAAAAGTTGCCGAAGAGAAGAAAGGGGTGAAAAACAAATTACAGATATTTTTGTGTACTTTATCAAAGAACTCTCAAATAGGACAGAAATTTATCAGCCCAAATATTCATGCGAAACGTCACAATTTTTTTGTGCAATTTTAACAAATAGTTTCAGAGCCTATATGACGTATTCAGATGAAAAGTGTTATTTTTTTTTAGAATTGGTCAAATATATATTATGATCGTACACTATTCATCATCATTTTGATGGGGAATCCAATAAAACACTTTTTAATAGGTCTGGGAAAATATTTGAAAAATCAGTTAAAGATATTGTTCAATTTTTGTTTTTTTTTACATTACGAAATCTTCAAAAGCTTTGAATCTATAGAACACATTAATATAGAACTGATTCCCTGCTGACTAAAACATGGTAATCTTCAAATCAACAAATATTTGTTATAAATTATTCTTATAAATTTGTTTTTTTCATTTCAATCATCTTATCAATTTCAATCATCTTATCATCATTCAATTTACAATATATCCATCAGATTAACCATTATTCTTGAGTGGTTATTAGCCTTGATAAGTGATGACTCATTGATAAAATGATTAAAAAAACATTGTTAGTATACAAGACTACAGAGACTTAAATTTCAACCTAAAAACCTGGAAAATATTGACAGACAGACTTATCACAGACAACAGCACAATGCAACACAATAAAGTGTGTGAGTATCTCCACTGGACCATCTGTCAAAAGTTTTTTTTTTTTAAGTGGAAAATCGAATGTAACAACACGTCCTTGGAAACATATATGAGAAAGAACAGTCGGAAATAAGTCGTACACCATCCATTATGACTATGTAATTCCTACAGCTACGTACCTAGAAAACAGAGCTATTAGACCTGACATAATGTTATGGGACAAGAAGAAGAAAGAAACAACCTTAGTAGAAGTTAGTGTCCCCAAATACTGCTGGGTTAAAAAGAGCTGAGAGGGAAAAGATAACGAAATGCCAAGGTACGACATGAAAAGAAACTGGAATTTTAGGAAGATTTCCATCTTTCCAGTAATTATAGGAACAATTGGACTCCTGAAAAAAAAAATCAAAAATTACCTGGCAAATATATCCGGTGGACCAAGTGCGAGAGAGATACAAACAATTGCACTTAAACGGACGGTTAGAATATTAAAAAAGATCTCTCAGTTGGAATGTCTGAGATAGTGGATGAATGTTTGGTATCCGGTAGGTTGCCCCATCCCCAGCTGGAACAAAATAAAATAAAAAAGCGCATGTTTATTGGAACGACAGAAAGGTCAAATGCATTAGTAAGTCTTATCAGACTATAAATCAATCAAAAAGTTAGCAAACGTCCCAATGGCTCTTAAATCAACTGATTGATATTTTCATTATGCATTCTTATTTATTGATGCCGTTGCAGAATTTCATTTGTTTTCTGGTAACTCTTGCACGCTCTTGATTTGGATCCAACTAAAATTCTCTTTTCTATATCATTTAATAATGGCACTTTCCGTTTTTCACAATTTGGCAGTAATTTTCCTCGTGCGTCCCATGAGTTTGTTGCATCGACAATCTGACACAAGACATTTTGAAACACATTTTTTTCTGATATTTCAACTGACATACATTTAAAGTTCTCATATTTAATAAATCAATTGAGAAAAAATTCTTGAATACGTTTGATAGACTTAACAATACTATTTTGATACAAGAATTAAAAAAAATCCTACAGAATTAAAAAAAAAAAAAGAAATGCAAAACAAATATTGAAGTATAAATATTCCAGAGTAATGCTGTGTCGGCACAGCTAGTACATACATTGAATCGGATATTTAAAACCTTGATCTTCATCAACATCTGAGGACGTACCAGGCATTACCACCAGCATAGCACAGAAAAAAAAAGGAAACAGTATATTATATTATCTGGATTTTCCTTATTTTATGGGTCAAAAATTCACATTTAATTTTAAATAATTTTTTTTTAATTCTGCACTTGTCTGGTCTTTTAAACCGTTAAATTTTGAATTTTAACATCACTGTTTTTTAAACAGTGTTTTTCTATTATTTTAACACATATGTGCACGACCGACGCTTCACACTTAATTGTACATTTAAAATCTTAGTCTTTATCAATACCCGAGGATGTGCTAGGCATTACCACCAGTATGACACGTTAAAAAAAAAGGAAAAAAAATCTATCTAGATTTTCCTGCAGAAGAGATTTTTTTGGGTTGAAAATTCGAATTTAATTTCAATGAGTGAATATACAAACACACACACACACACACACACACACACACACACACACACACACACACACACACACACACACACACACACACACACACACACACACATTTAGAGGCACCATGTGGATAAGGGGAAAGTTATTCCCAATTAGCATTAAGATAATGTAAATTGTTCAAAAAAGTACTACAGGCAAAATAAACAAAGAAATGACAACTAATATATATACACACTAGCAGGGAGACCCGACATTGCCCAGGATTGAATGATGATCAACGAATGTTTCACACTCCCATATTTTTATTGTCATCGAAATCGGTTAAATCGTCCATTTTTTTTTTCAATCAAATTGCTTCATTGCCTGCTCTAGTTAGTTACCTATCTTCATGCATCGGGAGAAAGCTTCACATGCCTCCCCACAGTGACTTCGTCAACAATACATTGTAGTCTACATTGCAATGGGTTGTGGGCTAAATCACATTAAGGTTTAAAATGTAAAAGTCAAGTATCATGCATCAATCGTGCTCTAAACAAAAACATTCATTTCGAACGCGCATGTCATATCAAAGAACCTATTGTCGATTTTATATTCCTGACCTTACAGCTTGCGTGGAAATAAAACTGCTTAAATAATGTTAGGCTGTGTAAGGTCAAAATCGCCTGTCCCTTCTTTCATCGGATTATTTCGATATCGATTATCAATACTTATCAAGGACATTCCGATATAGAACCTATCTAAGAACACTGCCAGGCACATAAAGTACCTTTGTGTGAAATTTCATAAAAATCGTCGCAGCCGTTTTCGAATTCATGTAGAACGAACTCACAGACGTGCAGCCATACAAAGTTCCTTATATATATATACACTCGTGAGCAAAAAAAAAAAAAAAAAAAAAAGATGGGCCAAGAGTGAAAGAAGGAAGAAATCGATTTTTCAATATTTTTCCATGAATTTTTGTTAATTTTAACTGAAAATTTCTATTTTGCAGATCATTATTATTATAGCATATAATAATAAGTGGAAAAATTAATCCTAAATATGGCAGGACCGCATCTTGGCGAGGATATAAAAACCGAATTGCAGGAGTAAGGCAGTCCAAAATGACTTACAAGCAGATTTTGGATATTTTAAGAAAAGAAAAAGTGAAAACACTTCTTTCTATTGTGAAGCGAATTGGTCAAAGGTTCGAAGTCGAATGCTTGGTAAAAAAGGAAATCTGGATCTGATCGCCCTAGAGCATTCACTTTAAAGGACGACCACAGACTTAAATTAACTGTTTTGAAGGATTGAAAAAAGACTTATGTTGACCATAGCAAAGAATTCAAAAACAGGGTCTGGAAATTCTCTTTCTAGATATACAATATCTGGACGAATGATAGAAATGAGATTTTCTTCTAAAAGGTGTGCAAAGAAGCCATTTTTATCTAAGAAGAACATCAATGATAGAAAGAGATTTTTCTCGTATTATGGCAAGAAAGATACAGACTGGTTCAGGAATGTTTTATGGTCAGATGAATCAAGATTTTATCTTGTTAGTGATGCTCCCGATGCTCCCGAATGATGCAATTGAAAAACTGGAGAAAGATTTTCACCAAGTTGCATAAAAACGACAGTTAAACACGGGGATGGAGAGATAATGGTATGGCGACTTTTACTGCAGCAGGAGTCGGGGAACTTATTAGATGTGAGAAGTCAATCAATGCAAAGGAATACATTCGAATATTAGAAACAGGACTGTTACCAAGTATCCAGAAGCTGGGAATATCTCAGAACACTATTTTTTAACATGATAATGCCCCTGCACACACTGCTAAAGTCACAAAAATTAGTTTTCTGATAATACAATTAATGTGATATTTTAGCCAGATCAAAGCCCCGATTTAAACCTAATCGAGAATATTTGGTCCATAATAACTCGTGCATTGGATGGAAGAATCTTTTCGAACAATGACAAACTGTGGGAAGCTGTACAAAGGGAATGGAATAGCATCTCCTCTTCACAGTGTTCCACTTTGTTTGAGAGCATGTCTAAAAGGATTGATCTTTTAAAGAAATCAAAAGGGAATGCGATTCCATCCTAAGCATTTATCAAAGTAAATGTCTCGTTTAAGTTTCCTTGTTCAATGGTTCTTTGTTCAATATAGCTTTTAGTGCAATAAAATTTGTTTGGCCCATTTTTTTGCTCACGAGTGTATATATATAAATGGTAGAATATATATATATATATATATATATATATATATATATATATATATAAAGAGAGAATATGAAGGTATAAAAACTATATAATAATATATAGTAATATATATATATATATATATAGTAATATATATATATATATATATATATATATATATATTTATTCATCTATTTAATGAGGGTATACATCAATTAGGGGTGTTGAGTAAGTGAGAACACTTTATACCATAGTATTTCGAAGCCTAAGAAGACCATCAGGACAGTAGAGAAGATGCTAGGTAACATAACAGGGATGCGACGTCTAGCGATAGTTACATTAGGAGTTTAATGTTATGTGGACAGTATGTGTGTTTAAACTCTTAGGGAGAATATAGGGTAAGTTACTTGAAAGAAGTTGCTTATTTAAATATGTGTAGATGTGTTGAGGCTATGAAGGGGGTTTACATAAGATAGGATGTTTATGCTATGTCGGTATATTTTTTAGATGGGGTATCTGAAATTATAATATTACTTAAAAGAAATATAAGTTATTAGGAGTAATAGTAGGATAATTGATGTGAAGGGATGAATTATACGGGGTGCAGTGTACAAAGATTTTAATTAAATAAGATAGAGTATAAACAAATGGTAGAATAAGGGAATATAACTATCAAGGAGTATGGGGTGGATATTTGTAAAACTGTAAGAATAATAGAGTAATAATAGATAATAATATTTCTAAGAGATACGCAGTTATTAAATATAAGAGAATATTAAAAAAAAAAATAGAGGAATAAAGTGGATATAAAACAAAGCAAAAATATAAGGTTGGTTGGTTGTTTTTGTTTTACGGCATATCAACCCTTTTCGGGTTATTTAATGCCGAATCCAAAGATTTTGAAGAAAAAATTTTTAATAGAATATATTTGTTGTTTTCAAGTCGGTTTCTATTTAACCCATAGTTGGAACCCTAACAGGTACTACCACTCCGGGTCAGAGTGGACCTGGGAGCAATGGTAATTAAAGGGTGGCTCCACACTCCCCAAAGCCCACAAGCTGGGGCCTCACCACTGAATATAGTTTAAGGTCATATCCAGGACCCCCATTGAGGGACTTTTACCCTCTGCAGGGGGGGGGCAGTCGGTGTATTCTAATGCCCCACCGACAAGGCCAAAAAATATAAGGATAGAAAGAGTCAAGCGACAGAAAGAAAGAAGCAAAAAAAACAAAAAAAAACAATAAAAAATATAAAAAATATATAGAATAAAATGAAAGTTTGATAAATGAGGAAATATCCAGAGGGAAAAAGTTCTTTAAGGCCAGTGGTGGAGGTGTAATGTCAAGCATTTAATCAGGTTCTTATAAAATGCAAAGCAAGTAACGAAATATTAAAAAAAAATAAAAAAATAAATAAATATAAGTTCATTTGTGAGGGATACTGTCTTCGTCAAATTTAGATAGTGATTCAAAGAAGCGTGTTACTATTGGTTGTGGAAATATTGCAATTTTTGGGATATTTGACCTTAGACGAAAATATAGTGAAAAGACATTACCCCTCTCTTTAGGAAGACAAAAGATTTAGAACGGCCATTAATTCGAGGGTGTAGTTTTATGTTTCCGCATTTATCAATCCTGGAATGAAAACATGTTTTCCTTGATAGATGATGCAAGTGTTCCTGGGCTTTGTTTGCGTATGCAAAAAAACAAAAAAACAAAACAAAAAAGAAAACAAAAAAAAAAACGATCCAAGTGAAAATATAGTTACTTGAAGAAATAATTTTTAGTTGTAGAATTGCCGAAGCCAAAGAAATCAAAGATAAAATATAATATAGATCGAAGCAGCCAGTGAAAATGAGAAGACGTGTCTTACGACAGGACTAAAAAAGTCAAAAGCTATGGAGAATAGGCAGAAAGGCTGAGTGAGGGTTGAAACGTTGTGAAAATCATACTGAAGTGAGAACAGTAGTCTGTAGAATCCAAATAATACGAATAACTGATTCTCATTAAAAAAATCATAAACTTATGATTAATTAATGTTTAATACTTATTGTTAACATTTTACAAAAATTCAGAGATATCTGAATTTTTCTGAAGGCTTTCATCCTCTTTTGAACCCATCAATCTAAAATTAAATTAATTATAACCCACATTATCACTTTTTGTTCCAAAATCTATAATGTTCGGTTAATTAGTTTAGGAGTGAATCCTGTACATATAAATACGTTGTGCAAATAAAATTCAAGATGAGAACAATAGTCCAAATAATTACAATAATTATATATCCTCAACTCAAAAGAAAAAAAAAACATCCAGAAACATGATGCAGTTTTTCTGTTTACAAAAACCATAAGATTATTTAAAGATAATGTTTCGTTTGCCTGATGAAGTTGTTGACAACAAAATGTTGAAAGAGATGTTCTTTAATATGCCCATAGCTTTTAATGGATTTAAGAGAACGCGTATTATGTTCACTTCTTGTTTTTTATTAGCTGTGTGTTTACACGTCTGAGCTGGACATTGAACTCGATGAGAACGAGACTAAGTCATCCTTGTTTCTATTCCAGACATATAAAGTAAAAACATAGAAATCTTTGATTTGGGTCTACTGGAATATGAAAGGTATCACCTGTGCTGTTATAAGTTATCCCTCTTATTAGAACTCTTCACTGAAATTAAATTCTAATTACATTTCGTTCCTGATGTTTTCCTTCAATGCTTGCAGGGTTTGAGATTTGGGGTTTGACGTTTCGAGGTCTGCCAGCTCGGAGAACAAAATAAGGGAGTTAAATCGCAATCCAGAGATTCTGCAATCTATCAAGAATAATGTTTTTGAAAGAACACAAATATGCGAAGCTGAAAATGAGCAACATTTAAAAGACATTATTTTTCATGAATGAAGATTGTTTGAATTTTTCATTTTTTTTTCTTTAATTTTCCAATATCTTAGTTATATTTTGTTAAAATACAGAAACATATCATCTAAAATAAATAATTTATTCAAGTTCAAAACCCTTCAGTTACTTTTTGGATACCCTGTACACAAACTAGATGAATATTTATTACATGATTTGATTCGAGAAGATGTATAAAATGTAAGACTTAAGCTTAAGGTGTTTTAAGAAGAAACCTAAATTCAGGAAATATGGCTTATGTGTCTAATGGATGAAATCTTAAATTTTCAAATGGGAGTCTGTGCTCATATTATGCCCCCTAAAAACTCTTTAAAATAATAATAAAAAAAACACCCTGAAATTCGAAGAACTAATGTCTAATATCTCTTGTTAAAATTTCATAAAAAGTTGAAAGCACCTGAATTTATACAAATGATTTCCATCCCTTTTTACCTCCTTTGAATAAAACTAAAAATTAAACTAAATCAAAGGTAGTGCACGCTTACACTCGCGTTAACATGTAGACACTTGGGACCCCACACGTTGTAGCAGAGTACGTCGCAAAGAATAAAAGACTAGAAATAACTTGACTCACTTCTTCCCGTTGTAACAACGATGTTTGTTTCCTGATATAGAACGTTATCATCTTCCTTCTCTCTGACCTCTGTCTTCTCAAACGTGATCGCCACGTTCTTTATGTACTCTTTTTATTTCTTTATCCTTACTCTGGCATCACTTTGCACACGGCTCAGCATTTGCATATGCACGTCCACGATCTGTTACATAAAGATATCCCATATCATAACCCTTTACATATAGTAGCTGTGTTCCAAAATTCATAAGAATCAGTTAATGTTTAGGGGTGAATCCTCTACATATAAGTATATGAACATTTACATATACCTAAGTTTGTATAGATAGCGATAATATTATGAAAGGCATAAACCCTAATTTCCCTAAAGCTAAAATTACAATTTGTGTTCAATGAATCATTTCTATTAGTAAATATTTATGCATTAAATAACTACACAGTTTGATATGCTATACAACACACCAACCCCGTTGAATTTAACTGAGGAGGTAACTCGTTTTCTACTGTTGCCGATTGTTTTTGTTGTTCTTAAGCGAGTAAGACTTCTCTAAAGATCATAAAGATCGTGCCTCAGGAGTATTTGGTCTGGATGCAGTCCTCCTCATTAGTTGCAGATCTTTATTAACCATTGAAAGTGTTTTTACTGAAAACAGTAATGCTCTGCAATTGCATGTGAAGTCAGGGAAGATTTGGCCGAACACAAACAAAAAAATGGTGCAGAAACAACGCTGTCACGTTCATTCAATCGATTGTTCAGTTCTGTGCCAGACACACTTTTGCTTACTACACGAACAGACATAGGCAACCAAAGGAAACAGACTCCTCCTAGATTTTCATCAGAGCCCTGTTCGCCGAATAATCCTGACACTACCATTCTTTCTAACGCAGCGAGGAAGAGTTGGACTTCAGTTACGCGCTCTAGCATAGAAATTAATCACAAAAGAGTGACTAATTGTAGTGTTAACACATTTTCCAATGAAAAGACATTTTAAGATCTCTGCTATTCTGACTGGCGAAGAATTTGTATCCTAGCTTTCTATGTTAATAACTCTTCCAGCATTTTATATTTGAATGAAATTACAATATATAAATATTAAATAGTTATTCTGTAATATTATAGATCTATGACCAATCCCAAAGTAGTTTCTCAGCATTGTTGACCTTTGCTTTCAGCAGACAATTGATTAACAGTAATAGATCTTCAGGCCTTGTCACAGTTTGGCATAATGACACAAGAATGGGTCAAGTAAGAAGGATTAAACTTACCATAGATGTATCATAGAACTAGTTTGCTGATCAAAAACAGTAGATTAAAGATGGCAGCTAAACGGCATCACAACTCGGATTGTTTCCTTTCATTGGACAAAATTCATATCTTGTTTTTTTTTTAAGACTTTAGATTTTTAATAGAGGATAGAAACAAATTTGAATTCCCCAAATAGTACAGTTTTACATTTTTATGTTCCCTTATCACGAAGATTAGAATAAACATACAAGGTGCCTTCAATAAGTTTCCAGACTTTTTTGTACAGTCATTTAAAATTGTTTTGACTCTTGAAAATTCAGTATGTTATTGCTATACATCTTGAGAGATGACTGGCCAATTTTTATGATTTCACGTTCAAATGAACAGCTGCAGAAGGAATTGGAATACACCCTACTAAAGCCTGGTTGACACAGCTGGTGAATTTCAAAAATGCTATCTGGACGTGAAGACACTTTAAAAGAACTATATGCAATAAAATTCTGTTTTAAACTTGGTAAAAATGCTACAAAAACGTATGGAATACTTCAGATTGCTTTTGGACCATCTTACATGAATCGAGCATCAGTTTTTGAGTGGCATGAAGATTCAAAGAAGGCAGGGGGTCTGCAAGGCATGATGAGAGGTGTGAAAAGAAAGTCAGAAAATTAGAGTTGATTGGCCAAATAAAGAATTTCATGGATAAGGACCGTCGTGTGTCTATAGAGACAATCAGGGCACAGTTTAGTGTCAGTGTGGGAACTGTATACACAATTATATGCGAGGAACTGAAATTGTGAAAGATTTGCACGAATGCATCAGTCCATATCTCAATCCTTGTCACCAACTATTTGGCCAAGATGGGCATCAAGACAGTTCCTCACTCTCCCTATTGTCCATATCTTGCTCTCTGTGACTTTTAGTTATTCCCTAAGCTCAAGGAAAACCTTAGAGGCTGTCATTATGAGACAATTGAGGATATGAAAGAGGCTGTGATGAGGGTCATTGACATGCTCACACAAGAGGACTTCCATGGTGCCTTTCAGAAGATGTTGGAATGGTGCAACAAGGGTGTTGCAGCCGAAGGAGATTACTTAGAAGGAAACTAGAGTTTCATATGTGTACTATTAATAAAAGTGGCCATATGAAAAAAGTCTGAAAACTTATTAAAGGTACCTTATATATTAAAGTTTTTATATCTAAAATGCTTATTCTAATTTTGATTAAAATTCATTTCATGATATTGATTCTTGAAAATGTCTGAAATTTAAGGCTTAAGCTTAAGGGAGCTTAAGAAGAAATTAAAATTCAAAGTATCTTGCTTAAATGTGTTCTAATAACTATAGATTAAATTGAATACAAATTTGAAATATTTGAATTGGAAAATTTTATTAATCCATATCTAATAAATATTGTTAAAATTTCACCATAATCAGAAGTAACTGAATTTTTGTGAACTAAATTGAACTAAATATAACTCACATTATTCACCCTTATGCCTAGCAGCTGTGTACCAAAATTGATAATGTTCGGTTAGTTAGAGTAAGCGTGAATCCTTTACATATAAATATCTACGCATATACACATACCACACTTTACATAGAGATATCGCACAGGCAATTAGTAAACGTGGCCTTAAACGACCCTGGTGTCTAACTCTGTCCCGTGGGGAGGCATTGTAAATAGGAACATTAAAAATAATGAGGAATGTATTTTTATTTTACGACGCATTTATTTTTACATCTGAAAGGAGACACAAAAGAATGCAACTCATAGAATGTCTACTATTATATAAAAGAAGCTGTGTGTGTGTGTGTGTGTGTGAGTTCCCTATAGGTTCGGAAATAGCTGAGCCGATTTTTATGAAATTTCACACAAAGGTACTTTATGTGCCTGGCAGTGTTCTTAGATAGGGTTTGTATCGAAATGTCTTCAATAAGTATTAATAATCGATAATCAAAATAATCCGATGAAAGAAGGAACAGGCGATTTTGACTAGAGTTTACACCTTACACAGCCTAACATCACAATTTCACAAGTGCATTTGAGAAGTTTAAAATCTGAAAGGCCTGACATATGAAATCAACAGTAGGTTCTTTGCTATAATAGGCGCATGTTCGAAATCAATGTTTCTGTTTAAAGCACAAATTCATCATGATACTTGACTTTTTCATTTTAAACGTAAATTCCAGATATTATCAGTACACAAGCAGTAAAGCCAGTCATATAAAATCAACAGTAGGTTCTTTGATATGATGGGGGCGCGTTCAAAATGAATTTTTTCTGTTTAGAGCATGATTGAAATATCATACTTGACTTTTTCATTTTAAACTTTAATTCAAGTCATTATATATATAAATAATTTTATAAAAGCAACAGTAGATTCTCTACAGTGCAATGTAGACTACAATGTATTGTGGGCTAAGTCATTGCAGAGAGGCATGTGAAGCTTCCTCCAGGTGCAACTTGATGGGTCCCAAACTATAGCAGGGGATCAATCGATTTGATTGAAAAATGGGCGATTTCACTAATTTTGATGACAATAAAAATATGGGAGTGTGAAACATTCTTTTTTTTTTTTTTTTTTACATGGGATAACCACTTATCAAGGCCCAGAGGACACTCGAAGATAACGGTTATTGAGTGTATGATAGTCAATGGGATAATATCGTAGTAATCGTTAGTAATGGAAATTTGGTAAATTGGATTACTTCATCAAGAATTTGTTTATGTTGAACTTGAAGACAACCAAATTGTAGTCAGCTGGGAAGCAGGCAAATGGAAGAGAGTTCCACACGCGTGCACTTCTAAGAAAGAAGCTTTGTTCATGGAATCTATGTTTTGGTTTAGGCACAGATAAAGAGTGGTGAAAATTATTGGCAGTGGTTTCAGATAGACGAGTGTTTTTTGTGAAAGATTGGCGAGGGGGGAACCAGAGATTGGAGCTCAGACGAATACTTGCCATGGAAATAACAATAAACCAAAGACAGGCTTACAACGTCTCTTCTGTGGGAAAGATGTTGCAGGGAAGAGAAAAGAGTATCCCCTACTAAGCTATGAATTCTATTTTGAATTCTGTCAAGGCAGGATAGGCTGCTTTCATTGATCATCCTTTAATCCCAGGCAAAGTCGGGTCTCCTTGCAAGATGTTAATAAAAGTCACAATCCTTTCTGAAATCCGACCCTGTCGGTGGGGCATTAGAATACCGACTGCCCCCCCCCCCTGCAGAGGGTAAAAGTCCCTCAATGGGGGTCCTGGATATGATCTTAAACTATATTCAGTGGTGAGGCCCCAGCTTGTGGGCTTTGGGGAGTGTGGAGCCACCCTTTAATTACCATTGCTCCCAGGTCCACTCTGACCCGGAGTGGTAGTACCTGTTAGGGTCCCAACTATGGGTTAAATAGAAACTGACGTGAAAACAAAAAATATATTCTATTAAAAAATATTTTCTTCAAAATCTTTGGATTCGGCATTAAATAACCCGAAAAGGGTTGATATGCTGTAAAACAAAAAACAACTAACCAACCTTTCTGAAATCCAACCATATTTGTTATAACTATATGTCTATGCCTGACTTGTTGTCGTCGTCGTCGTCGTCGTCATCATCATCATCATCATCATCAGTTTGATGTCTGTTTTACATGCTAGAATGCTTTGAACAGTGTTAAGAAACTGATTTCTAAAGTAAACTATCTCTGTATTATTTGAATTAGTCTGTTCTCGAATGTTATTCTCACAACGTTTCGGCCGATGTAACCTCAGATCTTCTTAAAGTGTACCTGTACCATTGTTGCATAATGGGGGTGTATATAAACAGTGTAGCTGTATAACGAGCGAGTGTTTCTATAATGAGTCTCTTTTAACTTATGAGTGTTAACGTTCTGATATGTGATTCGTCTCTGTGTATTTTCTATTGTGTGTTGATGTGTGCATACATAAATTAACAATTGATAGACCTCGTTGTCGGTTGGAACACCAGCAAAAACATACTTCAAATCTTCTTTCCATGCGTCCCTTTCATGCGTCCTGAAATTAAAGATGCTACTCTTCGAAAGTGAAAATGCTCAGACGGGAATTATTTCTGATATAATCATTTATTCTTTGCTGAGTTCTTTTTCAGAGTTGGCACGCTTTGTATTACATTTTTCTAAGTCTCCTCCTTCTGGCTTCCTTGGGCGTCCCGTCATATAAACGCCATCTGTCTGATAACGCATTGCTTATCAAACTGATCTCCCTCGTAACTACCTCAACATCTCAAAATCTATACTTTTATTACGTCACCACTGCGCATAGCTCAAAGATCCTTGCTGGGTTTTTGTCACATATATTTGCTTATATTATGTTTAACTTAAATTCCATCTGTTAAATTAATATCAAATTAACATTCCTGACAACTATCAAATATTTCAACTTAATATAACTTTTCACATTGATAAAATATTTCTATCTAACAATATGCTTTTACCAATCATGATAATCGACATGCAATTTTATCATAATAATCGACCATTTTAATAATTTCCGGTGTTTTCTGGTAGACTAACAACATAAGACATCTTCCCTTTTATTTTCATAAATTTTTCTATGCACCCATTTCCTGTTAGCATGATCCTTAGATTTCACGGCTAAGAAAAAGGTCAGACCCTCCTTATTAATTTTTCTGTATTTAATCTTTACCTACTGACCACTGCCTTATTTCATCCAGACAGAATCTCCTGTTTAGTTCAATGGCATTTTCCGGCAGTTTAATTCCAACCATTCTTTTGCCATAGTCAAACAGCAGTTCCTTTTGCCTCTCAGCAAAAGTTGACGACTTTATGTCCTATGGTTCGTTGACCCTTTCTCTCCATGGGTGTTTTATTGCAGGAGCACTTCTGCGCTTTCTCGCCGATCTACTAGAATTGGAAAATATTGTGATGAAAAAAGTATTTTGGCGAACACTCCCCAAAACAATAAAATATTTAACCACATACGTAAATTCAACATCATACTACCCCTCTCTAATCCTAGGGAACAAAATAGAAAACCACTTAGCTACAACATATCTGGTAGTCAGCACACTAATTTCCGATACCATTTAACATACAGATCCACTCAGACTTCACCAGATTTGGGTGGGCCATGACCATCTGACCAGAGTCATGGAAAATCCATACCTTAACTGACCTAACAATTTACACCAATTCCACTGTGCCTAGTGGATTCTTAACTAGCGACAAGGTGTCATGCGGCAATTTCATCCGCTGCCGAAGTGTCAAGGCAACCCAAATCAGGGAACTCCCCTTTCATACAACTTTAAAGGCTCTAAACGCAATGCAACATGCGGCCACAGCCGAGATTGAACTCACTACATGAGTTTGTAGTGTTATCAAATCTTGTCCATAGCTAAATACTTGATGCTGCGCCAGGGTTATCAATTTTTTTTTTTATCATGACGCAATCACTAAATGGGTTGTCTACCACGGCTTCAGAGAGACCCATCTACCCTCGAGAGAAGGATAGACAGCGCCAGTTTCCCAACCTGGTACATACAGCGCCTCACCTTCCCAAATGGCCACCTATCTGGTACTGCCCAGGCTCAATGTTGCTTACTTCGGTGATCTGGCAAGAACTGGTGTGTCAACGTGATTGTGCCGTAGACGCCCTAACGAGGTATCTTGATCCTCTTTGGGGACATCTTAATTGGTTAAAACTTCACTCATGTTGGCCCTATTTATTCTACATCATCGTCACACCTGAGAAGTCACAACACATTAGCCCAATGCCATCGTGGTTGTCCATGCATAATGTTGCGGTTACCCTTGACTCTCAAGAATGAGCTTTTACAAATGATCCAAAGACCCAGAGTGTGGCACCATCTCGCATCTTAAGGTCGTGTAGAGATCTCGACAATCATCCAGTCACAGCTATAACGCGCTTTCTATAAGCACATGACCTTTAGGAGATAATCGGATTTTCCTTATAGTAATACGAGAGCATTTTATCTTATGCCTTCTGCCGAATCTACACAAATTCGAAGAAAAAATCCTACAAAAAAACAACAAACAAAACAAAAAAATATTCGCGACGCACTCCAGAAAGTGAGAATAACTACCGACTGTCTGTTTTTTTTTTTTTTTTTCAAAATTATTTTATCTAATTAAATCAGCGTCCCAATCTTGCAACACAAATAAATACATACATATATAATTACATCACAATTACATTGTACATAGCTCAAATACATTCACATGTATGTCAGCCATATTGTCTGCAAACAAAAACAAAATAAAACATTAATCAAATCCTTACAGCAACACAGTTCATGTGTATGGGTGTCCAATAACATAAAAAAAAAATCACAGTCCTTAATCGATTAAACAAAGAGCACATCAGCTTTGTTCAAACAGAGAACGTACCCAGTCGCCTCTATTACAGACGACAAACCGACTATAGGATCTTCAAAAATGCATTCATCTTCGTATCTTCCAATTTTTTTTTTTTTTTTTTTTTTTTTTTTTTTACAAAGGCATCACCACATTATCAAGGCCCAGAGGCCACTCAAGGATAAGGGTTAAAGAGTGTACAGTAGAAGTTGGTCAATATAGTAATCATTAGTAATGAAAATTTGGTAAATTTAATAACTTATATGGAACGGCTCATCAAGAACTTATTTACTTTAGACTTGAACACAACCATATTGTAGTCAGCCGGAAAGCAGGAAAACGGAAGACAATTCCACAGGCGTGCAGTTCTAAGAAAGAAGCTTTGTTCATGGAATCTACGTTTAGGTTTAGGCACAGATAAAGAGTGGGGGAAATTATTGATAGTGTTTACAGCTAGACGAGTGTTTCTTGTGAAAGTTTGGCGAGGGGGGACCATAGATTGAAGCTCAGTTGAACACTTTCCATGAAAATAACGATACATCAGAGACAAACTCGCAACATCTCTTCTGTGAGATAGAGGTTGCAAGGAGGAGAAAAGGACATCTCCTACGAGGCTACGAAGTCTATTTTGAACTCTATCAAGGCAGGACAAGTCCTTTCTAGCAGCTCCTGCCCAGATGTGGCAACAGTATTCCATCCTTGGACGTACCTGGCTCTTATATAGATAGAGAATAGCATCAGCAGTGAGATATCTACTGGATCGATAGAAAGATCCCACCATTTTTCCAGCGGCCTTGGCAACAGATTTGATATACGTGTTCCATTTAAGATCAGGAGTAATGGTCAAGCCCAGAAGCTTGTCAAAACTTGAGGCCTCCTGAAGACGAGAGCCATTCATTTCAATTGATGACAAATGTGGATTAGAATGTTGATGATGTAAAGAGAGAAGCTTGGTTTTAGATGCATTAAAAGTAACCAGCCACTCCTTTCCCCATTGTATTACGTGCTCAAGATCAGAGGAGAGAGAATTGGAGAGAACTTGGTCGTTTACTGTCTTAGATGTGGTACCATAAATGGTAGTGTCGTCAGCATAAATGTCTACAAATGATGTAAGGATATGATTTGGAAGATCATTAATGTAGATCAGGAAAAGAGTTGGGCCCAGGATGGATCCCTGAGGGACACCGGCATTAATACTGTGAGCTTCTGATTTTTGCCCCTCAACTACTACTCTTATGAACCTATCAGAAAGAAATGATTTAATAATTGAGAAGACTTTTCCAGCTATACCATAGCTAGCGATCTTATGAAGTAAACCTTTATGCCATACCCTATCAAAGGCTTTAGATATGTCAAGAGCAATTGCCCTAGAAAGATTGCCACCGTCGAGAGATTTGCTAATCCTATGCGATATAACTGTAAGGACATCTGCTGTAGATCTAGCAGAACGGAAACCATATTGAGTGTCACTAAGAAGGTTATTTTTGTTGAGATGTTTGATTACTTCTGTATTTAACACAGATTCTAGCAACTTACTCAGGACGCACAGGAAACTTATTGGCCTGTACTGAGAGGGGGATGAGCGATCACCTGAATTCTTAAATACAGGGCATACTGATGAGATTTTCCAGGGAGATGGGAAACTATTCTCCTTAAGACAACGTTTAAACAGTTTTGTAAACAAAATCATATTTATATGAACAAAATTACTTATAAAAATACACTGTAGCTTGTTTCTGGATTTTAATTGACAGGTATAAGAACAAACTTCAACCATTGAGACAATTTGACAAGTATGTATGACAACCCGACTTCGTATGTGTGTTTTCGTGTTTTTCTTTCGGTTCATATTTTTTCTTCTTCTCGCTTTCTTTTATTTTGTGTCGATATGTGTTTTTTTTTTTCTTTTCTTTGTTTTTCTTGTACAGTACTGTTTTACTTTTTGCGTGTCTTTTTTCCATTTGTTTTTTTCTTTTTTTGCATGTGTGTGTGTGTGTGTGTGTGTGTGTGTGTGTGTGTGTGTGTCTTATAACATATTCTTTCATTGTTTTCCCCCTTTCTTTTCCTTTCACATTCAGATTTTTGTATAATGGTGTTTGTGTTTTTTTATTTCTTTTTCTTTTTTTTTTTAGTTAACATATATTATTTTTTTTTAAACAATTGTCTCTCTTTTTTCTTTTGCGGCATCTCACTCTTTTCTTAATTACGTTTAATAATATATTTTCGTGCGCATTTGTGTTCTTTACTTTTTCCGCTTCAGCAGTTGAATCTTTTTTTTTTTCCAATATAATTTCTCTTACAAAATTGGACCATTATTTCTGTTTTTTTTTGGGGGGGGGGGCATTTTTGACGTTGTGTGTGTGGTAACCCGTATGTTCGTTATACCCATCATGTAGGGAGGCAATGACCAGCAGCAAAACAAGTAGTTGTCGCATAACCTAGTATCAAAATGGGGGTATGTAATATAAAGGGGTTTTGAGTATTGTTGAGAGTTTGACAAAGATTCCCGAGTTCGACAAAGTGTTATGCTGTTAGTCTACCAGAAAATACTGGAAACTATTTAAATGATCGACTATTAGGAAATTATAATAGTCAACCAGTTTAATAGTTTCCAGTGTTTTTCTTGTCGAACTCGGGAATCAGAAAAAATTGTGCTTATTTTCCAATGCCAAAAACGAGATTTATAAATTTATAAAGAATCGGAAATTGTATCAGAATCATGAATTTAATATGAAATCAGTAATTGTATCAGAATCGGAAACAATATTGAAATCGTCCTATCACTACTCCTTATGCTAGCCAACTTTAATCTTTCCCTGAGATCATCAAAACTAAACCTGTCCTTAAGACTTGTATTATACATCCAACCCTCATGTTTCACTTCCGTACATACTCACACTGCTGATAGATTCTTCCCTTGGTCAAAGTAGTGGAAGTTTATCTGAACTTGTTCCATCTACACCTAATTCTCACAATCACACTAGCGCCTAATCCACCCTGTGCTCCAATGGTATCACCGAAGTAACAAACTTCTCGAAAATCTCTATAGCTTCACATCTGAATTCTCATCTATCTGCATTGTCTTGTGTACCCGATGCTTACAGGTACCGAAAGAATTGAATTGCACCCGACTTCCTTTCTATAGACTAAGCAGGGGAATTTCCCTCTTTTGTGAAGCTTCCCAACACTACAACCACGGATCATCACTTTTGTCCTGGTAACATTCACTCTAAGATCATTATTTTCCAAATCATTTCTCCAAGTCTTTAACTGAACAAGTAAGTTATCCACCGTTTCAAGGCATACAGCATCTCTTCTGGACAGAACTCTCTAGACCAGGGGTCTCCAAACTATGACCCGTGGACCAGATCTGGCCCATTGAAGTTTTTAATCTGGTCTACAGAGCTCTTATGGAAAACGTAAAAATATTTAGAAAAAATTTTAAAAAAATGGAAATGTGTGAAAATAGTATGATGTTATTTTTTATTTGTTCAGAAAATGATTAAAAGAATGAAGTTTTGGTGAATAAGTTTCATTAGAAAGTAAGTTATTGAGCAAAGCAGTATAAAACATGTTCAGGTTTTTTTTTTTTTACTTCGATCCGTGTAGCTCTAAAAAGTCAGCAATATGCCCCCCCCCACACACACATACGTTCGAAAATTTTAGAAACCCCTACTCTAGGCAATGCTTCTAAGACAAGAATGAAAAGCAATGGACTCATGAGAGAACACCGTATTTCTCCTTTAACATTAAAGCTATCACTAAACATGCTGTTAATTCTAGCTCAATTTTGAGATTTCTATACAGGGTGGAACGAAAAATTGGTCACCCTAAAGAAAACAACACAATGACTTTATTTTAAAACTTTTATTGCAAAAAATCAATGCAGGTGACTTGCTTATGTAGTAGAACTGATATCTATTCAGTGTAGCCGCCTTTAGCCTCACTCATCACCTCCATACAAGTCTGGAACTGGGAGCATGCCTTTTCCACAAGCACTGGTGGGAGATCGACGAATACTCGGCAGATGGGAACGATCAGGCTGGCTTTGATGTTGTGGGAGGTTATGTTGGTGATGTTCTTGATGTATGACCAAACGAAGTAATCCAGTGGTTCAGGTTGGAGGAGAAGAGGGATCAGTGAGAAAAGAGTACAAAGTTGTAGCACTCCTTTTGAAGCCAAGCTTGGGTCTCTTTGACCTTGTGGGCCATCGCCGAGTCCTGCTGCCACATCCAGGGTCTTCCAGCGGCCACCTGATTGCATCAGGGGATCACCACACCTTTTAGCACATTCAGGTACACTTTGGTGTTGATTTGCAACTTGAAACCACACCAAAGACCATAATCATGGCCAGAAACTTTGTTGAGGTGTGCCCTCAAGCGTTAAACCGTCCGGATTTGCATTTTGAGGGTGCTGGCAATAGTCTTGTTGAGATAACTTGTATCGGTAGAGAGCGTGAGTTGTACAGTAGTGCATCTCCAGTTTCACTCATTGAACATTGTGTCACTTTCAGACATGATAGAAGGCCTTTATCGTTCTTGGGATTTGTACACAACTTGCCAACTAGTAGATGGTCTGCAACAAAAAAAAAGAAAACTAGTTTTCATCAAACGGAAATGGAATCATGTCGTCTTTTCTATGGCTGCAATTTTATCATTCCACCCTGTACATGTCTTGAACAACTTTCAACAACTATATATTTTTTCTTGTTTTTTTTTATTCAATTATTGTCTCAATGCTAATACAACAAATGGCTCTGTAGTAATGTAGCATTCATGATGAAATTTTCCGTTGTTTAATATTTAGATCGATTTGATTTTCAACAAGTTGCGATCTATTTCTAAATTGAAAGTTACAAGGAAAAATCGTTTCTTTTCCTTTTTTTATGGTCACATTTAAATGATAAATAATTTCATCTATGTACTCCCAAAATTTTAATGCTTATTTATATAGATGAGAAATTTTTTTCATGCTTACAACAAAGTTAGAAATTACATGTTTTTTTAATTTTTATTTCAAATTGATATTTTAAGCATAAAGCTACTGGTCGCATAACACTAAAATTAATAGAAAATAATAATGATACACCAAGGATGGTTTATATCGAGTAAAATCTTTGTTTGGATGGATGTATAACGCATACAGAAATATGTCGGCAAGTTGAAATGCCAAATGCTAATTTCAACTTGACGACATATTTTTATTAGTTTTCTGCATGCGCAAGTTCAGTTATAGCTAGAAGTCGTTCAATTTTAAATCTGTCAGGTTAGCTCAAACGGTAGGAAATCTTGCTTTCCTGTCTGCTGGAAAACTGCTTCTGTGGTACCAGTTTTCAAGAATTCTGGCAAAAGAACTGACTCAGTAAATTATCGCTCCATTAGCCTCCTCCCACTTTTCGCCAAAATATTTGAATCCATAATTAACCAAGCTCTAGTCCATCAACTTAAAGATGCTAAACTTCTGACTGACCAACAATATGGATTTAGGCAAGCCTGTTCCACAGCAGGCATCCTAACTGTAATCTCTGAACGTATATACCATTCACTAGACAAAGCAGGGGAGGGTAGAGCGGTAGCTCTAGATATATCTAAGGCTTATAGACAGGGTATGGCATGAAGGTCTTCTCAGGAAAATCAGATAATATGGTATCACTGGAAGAATACTTTAACATAAATCCTTCTTAGATAAGAGAAAAATCCAGGTTGTCCTCGACGATCGTACATCTAAACAATATGATATAAATGCGGGAGTGCCTCAAGAGTTTATCCTTGGACCTCTATTATTCCTAATATTCATAAATGACCTCCCTGACAAAATTGCCTCTGAGATGGGTATATATGCTGATGACACCATGCTCTATAACAGACACGACAGGAAAACAAATGAACATATATCTAAAGAAATGACAGAAACACTAGAGGATAACCTCCAATCTGTAGTGGAATGGGGACAAAAATGGATGATCATATTCAATGCTGCCAAGACTAAACTTGTTTCCTTCAATAATTACAAGAAACCTTTTCTACCACTAATAGCAATGGTCAAAGACTCTTTATCTGAAAGTACATCTTTTAAACTCCTCGGCCTATCGTTCACAGGAAACATGAGTTGGAACAATTATATTGAGAATATTGCCAGGGCCGCTGCAAGAAAGGTGGGCTCTCTCTACTGTGCTAGACAACTACTAACACCCGAAAGTATCCTGTACCTCTATAAGGCCACCATTCGCCCATGTATGGATTATTGTTGTCACATTTGGGCTGGTGCATCTGCTACTAGTTTCTCGCTCCTTGACAAGGTTCAAAAGAGAGTCACAAACCTGATAGGCCCTGAACTGGCATCTAAGCTTCAGCCTCTGTCTCATCGACGAAATGTAGCATCCCTCTGCCTGTTCTACAAGTATTTTAATGGTGAATGCTCCGATGAACTGCAAGCACTTGTACCCTCTCGAGTTAAATACCCCCGACAAACCCGACAAGCAGCCAAATCCCACCCCTTTACAGTGGAGATCCCTAGATGTAAGAGAGCCTTCTACTCCAGTATTTTCTTCCCTAGAACCACTAGACTTTAGAATTCTCTTTCGGGTTCCTGTTTTCCCAACTGTACTGACATTTAGAATTTCAAGTGTAACGTGAACTGACATCTTGCTGCCCAACTCCCCACATAGTACCCCCGTAGCTTATGTCCCTGATGGTAGCCCCCTACATGAAAGTGGCAATGTGCCTTGTTTGGGATAAAAATAATGCGGCTGGACTGCTAAATGTTTTAGTTTATATTCTAGCTGATGGCACCCAAATTATTTTTTTTTTAACTTTTGAAATCTATAATATATATATATATATATATATATACTAGCATTTCAGCCCGGCGTTGCCCGGGTGTTTGGAGGTGTATGTTGAGAAAAAAAAAAGAAAAAGAAAAAGCGGTCAATTTTTTTAAATTTTGACCCCTATTATGTCCCCTTAACATTTATTGTTTTGGACTCAAATCAAGTTATTAAGTTATATCCATGTCCAAGGAATCTATATCTAAAATTTCAAGTGTTTAGACCCACAATTGGCGGAGGAGTTTGGTAGAATTCTCAAAGGTCAAATCGTTGAACTTTGACCCCTTGCTCGGATGTTTGGAGGTGTATGCTGTGCAAAAAAAGCAAAAAAACAAAAAAAATGGTTAATTTTTTAAAACTTTGACCCCTATTATGACCTCTTAAAATTTATTGTTTCGGGCTCAAATCACTTTATTAAGTTAGATCCATGTTCAAGGAACCTATATCTAAAATTTCAAGTGTCTAGACCCAAAATTGTCGGAGGAGTTTGGTAGAGTTCTTAAAGGTCAAATCGTTGAAATTTGACCCCTTAACAGCCAAATTTCTGGCTGACACCCGTCACATCGATTTTCCCAAATCTCAGTACCCGATATTTCAAATTTCGAGTCTATAGACTAAAAATTGACAGAGTTATTGCGTAGGGAAATGTACACAGACAGACAGACATCCAGACACACAGACAGACAGACACAGACACGTTCACTTTTATAGATATATAGATATATATACTCTAAGAATGATTAATTATTAAATACCTACAGACACTAGTGTTTCATCCTTTCAGGAATCATCAGTACAGGGTGTCACGATTAACACCAGAGATTCGAACCCCGGTAACAGAAGTCATGTCTGGTTTCATAAGCAAGGACCCGAACCACTCAGCTAATGTTAACCATGAGAGATACAGTTAAAATTTAAACATTTATTGTTATTAAATGCTTTTAACGTCAGTCAGAGTGATCTAATCATTATATGACGATCTGCGCATATGAGCTAAGTCGACCGACTTTATTACAACTGAAAGTGCTCAACGATAAGAAACAAGTTTCTTAAAGGGGCTGGCATTATTATTTACTATAATAATTAATAAATACCTACAGACACTAGTGTTTCATCCTTTCGGGAATCATCAGTGCAGGGTGTCACGATTAACATCAGTCAAGAGATTTGAACACTGGCAACAGAAGTCATGGCTTATATATATATATATATATATATATATATATATATATATATATATATATATATATAGTGCCACGTATTGGATACATTACATTTTTCTTCATAACTTTAATTAGGGTTCAAGATTTTACATAAAATTTAGTAAGTGTATTCCTATTACTATTCTAACTAATATTTGGGGTAGTAATTACAAAATTAAAGTTTAGAAAGTTTATATTAAAGGAAGAATATAAATCAACTAACACAAAAGTATTGGATACATTGATTTAATATTTGATTGCATAGCCTTTATTGTGTTCAACAGCTTCCAATCGCTTTCTATAGTTACACACATGTTTTTTGCAAAGATATGCAGGTATTTTGCGCCTTTCTTCTTTGCAGAACTGTTCTAGTTGTTGAATATTTTGTGGATTCCTCTTGTGAACATTGATCTTCAATATTTTCCACAAATTTTCAATTGAGTTCAGATCTGGAGACTGACTGAGCCAAATAAGAACGTCAATTCCGTTATTTCTAAGCCATTCTTTGGTTAGTTTGGCAGTATGCTTGTGAAAATTGTCCTGCTGAAACACGAAATTGTTATTATGTCCCAACAAGTCAGCAGATTTCTGGAGGTTTTTCTCCAAAATCTCCCTGTACATACGTCCATTCATTCTACCGTTGATGATTTCTAGTTCATCGGTACCTTTGGATGAAAAACACCCCCATACTATAATCGAACCATCGCCAAACTTTACCGTACGAATGGTATTCTTTTTGTTATAGGCGGTGCCATTTTTATGCCATACATGTGTTGCTGTGTTTCTTCCAAAGATTTCGATTTTCGTTTCGTCTGACCAGATTACCTTGTTCCAAAATTCTTGGGGTTGTTCCCCATATGTTTTAACATAACTCAAACGTGATCTGACATGTTTAAGCTTCAATAATGGAACTTTTCTTGGGGACCTTGATATAAAACCTGCACGATTTAGAACTCTACTGATTGTATCCTTGCTCACATTAATCCCAGCTTCTCTGAGGTCGGTTTGAATTTCACCACGAGTCAGAAAAGTTTTTTTTACCTTTCTGCTTACCCCCCCCCCCTTATTTTTTTTTCGTTTAATTTCCTTGGCCGACCACATTTTGGAAGATTTGCAACAGTTTTACCAGGGTTTTAAACTTTCTAACAACGTTTCCAACTGTACTAAGTGGTAAATTAAGTTCCCTTGATATTATTCGATACCCTTTTCCTTGTTTGTGCTTATCAATGATTTTTTGACAAATCTCTATTGACAACTCTTTAGTTTTAGGCATTTTATAAATGAACTGGTTGACTTTGAAGGAGTGAGCACAAACTGGAAGAATTTTCTAAAATTATTTTAATATAAAGCTTTCTGATTGGTCAGTGATATACTCGTTTGCATTATTGCAACACGCTAAGCAAAAATCATTTAGATTTATTCCAGAAAAATAATTTTTTTTAAGTGTATCTAATACTTTTGCATTTGTTAATTCATATTTTTCCTTAAATATAAACTTTCTCAACTTTGATTTTGTAATTACTACTCCAAATATAATTTAGAATAGTAATAGGAATATACTGACCAAATTTTAGGTAAAATCTTGAACTCTAATTAAAGTTATGAAGAAAAATGTAATGTATCCAATACTTTTGCATGGCACTGCATATATATTCAATAGATAATTGACTCTGTAGTGATAAATATAAAATCTGCATGAATGAAAATATATTTAAGCGTATTTTACGACCAGCAAGGTTGCTAGTGCTATATAAAATGGCACTTTACTGTCGGCAAACTGATGTTTTGTGTTTGTAATGGACTTAGAATACAACGTCGTCACATCATAATGCCAGTTGGTCTAATAGAAACAGAATTATACATAACTCTGCTTTTTCAAAAAAGGAAAATAACCAATATTAATTATATAATAGCATGACATTTTACAAATAAATGATCCTTTTTACAAGAACCTTATGATGATAGTTTGAAGTTGGTTCTTTCATTCGGTCCCCTCCCCCGTGTGTGTGTGTGTGTGTGTGTGTGTGTGTGTGTGTGTGTGTGTGTGTGTGTGTGTGTGTGTGTGTGTGTGTGTGTGTGCGTGTGTGATTTCATTGAATATTCATTGTTTGACTTCATTCCTGCCGTCAATAAGGATATAGCCATTTTCGAAACGGCACGGAACAAATGGATTTGTTCAGAATAAAAGCCAAATTCTCTCACGTATTAAACAAAGTGGACAAACGCGAACGCGATGGGCGCATGTTGATGCTTTAAAACATAATTATACGAAATTACGAAGATAAAGAAGCAAAATGAACCACGCTTTACATTTTTCTATATACAATATTAGATGAATACCCGCCCCAGGACAGGTATAAACAATATGTATAGCTTTAGTTTATTTTTAATTTTTTTTCTTTCTTTTGAAGGACAGAGTCCAAGTTTCTCCTTCCTTCCTCCCAAATGGTAATGCTTACAAAAAACGAAAAAAATATCTGCGCACGTTACTAATCATATTGCCTATAATTCGTATCCCATGATTCATAATGATTAATTCGTTAGTTTAGGAGTTTACTTCGTGCATACGTGTGCACCAGTCAGGTTATGATTTCATTAAAAATTTGATTTAGAGCAAATCTTTTCTTTATAAATATTTTTGCATCGCGTTTATTTTAAATTTTGTGTGCGTGTGTGCGTGGAAGGGAGGGTGTATGAGTTTGAGATACCCACTCTAAACAGTAAAGAAAATAAATTTACTACATTACTTATCCTATTGGCTAGAATATTGTTCTGGGGTAACTGACACCCTTTTTCCTGTCTTCACATGGACGCTCTCATCGCTGTGAAAGGCAGCCATTTTGGACTCTCTAATCAGAGATTCCATGCCAGCCTAATCGTTGACATGACTTTACCGGCTCTCCTGTTTGATATTGTGAACCCCTAAAATAAGGCCAGAACATCTGGCGACGTAGGAATGAAAAAACCTCACAAGGACCCTTTCCTTTGGACTAATAATCAAAAACGTCTATTTTCCTATTTTTCTGCCTCAACTTTAAATTTTTCTACCAGCTTTGAAAAGTTCAACAAGTTTACTTCTTTTTTTTCAACAACAAGAAAAAAGAAAAAAGAAAGTTATCGCCAAACCAAAACTGTGAGTAGAAAAAATATATATTGCTGTCCTAATCAATTTCTTGTTTTAAAACGAAATAGATTACATTCTATGCTGGGGAAAAAAAAAGTTATTGGTGAACGTGAATTTACGCTGTTGTATTTTTGAACACACGTGTGGTTAGCTGGCAAGCAACCATTTTTTCTCTGTTACGGTGAACGAGAAAAATAAAAACAGAAACAGAAAAGTCATTAAACCGACTCTACAGAGGACACTTGCATCTAACCCACAATTATTTATTGAAACAAGTTCTACCAACGTGCCAATGTGGATATGTACTGACCATAAAAGCATATTCGAGGATTGTAAAAATACAACTCTATAAAAGGAAAATATTTCAGCAACAACAAAAGGAAATTAGAAAAATACTGAAAGTCGAAACTAAAAAAGTTAGGGACTTCAAAAAAAAAAAAAAAAAAAAAAGAGAAAAAAAAACGGTAACTTTAAAAGATTTTTTCTCTCTCTCTCTCTGATATTTCTTAAATACTTTTGATGTTGGCAAAATTCTCTGACTTCAACAAATAGTACAGTTATTCACTATATTTTTTTTTTTCGTTTCATGGAAATTAAACAAAAACATTTTAAGTGTCTTATTACATTTTCTGCTAAGATACAACACGGAACTTTTTTTTTCTTTTCCTTCTGCCCCTCCTCATGCGTGAATATTTATTTCATATATCATCTTCATAAAATTGTTTTTTTCTTGGTGAAATTTCTCAGACCTAGAAATTCGGAGACTAGTTATTTTTCAACATGGAAGAACTTTCAAAACAAATAGCTGCTATGATACGGTTGCAGCAAACTCAGTTCTCCGAAATACAAAAGCAAAGAGAAGAAGAAAGAAAGCAAATGGAGGAGGAAAAACGACAAAGAGAAGCAGAAAGGTTCGAAGAAAGAGAAGAAAGAAAACGAAGAGAAGAAAGAGAAGAAGAAAGAAAACAATTTAATGCCCAAATACTTGAAATGCAAGAACAAGCAAAGAGAAAGTTGGAAATATTATCTAACGTTATATCTAAAAAAGACAGTAGAGAGTCAGACAAGGACGTTTTTTCCCAAACTGCAATCTAGTCAGCGTTGGAAACTTTTCAGTACCGGCCTGATGAAGAATTAACTTTTGAAGCCTATTTCCGCAGATTCGGCAACGTGTTCAGAATTGATTGTAAAACTTGGAGCGAGCAGATGAAGGTTCGTCTCTTACTACAAAAATTGGGAGCCATGGAACATAGTAAGTTCGTGGACTATATACTGCCAAAACAGACGAACGAATTGTCATTTGACGAGGCTGTAAAATCCTTAATTGAGTTATACTGTCCGAAAACTAGTTTATTCCATAAGAGATGGAAATGTATAAACCTGACTCGCAAAGAAGACCAAGACTACACAACATTTGCGTCAGTCGTGAACAGGCATTGTGATAATTTTAAATTATCGTCGTTAATGGCCGACAATTACAAGGTCTTGATTTTAGTCTCAACCAAGGACGCTGAAATCAGACGCAGGGCATTGAACACACTCGAAAAGGAACCGGATATTACCCTTCAAAAATTGGCTGAGGAATGCCAAAGAATTATTTCTGAGAAACAGGACTCCAGAAATATAGAAGAGGCAAATGTACCATACATCAAGAAAGTGCAAAATAAAAAAACCGTTCTTCCCAAAAAGTCAAGTGAAAACCAAACGCAATACTCAGGAAACATACCAAAATAAGCCTGATTTACCACGTTACCCATGCCGAGGATGTGGAGAACTCCACTGGCAGAAAGATTGTCCTTACCGGTCCCGTAAATGCGATCTATGCAGACGCAATGGCCACAAAGCCTCGCATTGCAGAGTAAAAGGACCTCGCAAGAGTTACGCCAAAACGACGAGAATTCTAGGGAAAGATGAAAATGTACGGAAGTACGTAATAGTCAAAATCGGGTACAAAAACGTAAAGCTTCAACTTGACAGTGGCTCAGATTTGTCCATAATAAACTATAATACTTGGTGTACAATTGGCAAACCAAAAATGAGACAAACCAACAGAGTGGCTCACTCGGTAATGGGAGAACGCATTAGGTTTGAAGGCGAAGTCACTATAAATGTAACATTGAAGGGCAAAACTTTAACACTAAATATGTTTGTGTTAAAGAAATCAAATAATCTTTTCGGGACAGACTGGATTCAACAATTTGAACTCTGGGACTCGCCCATGAGCGATTTTTGTCAGAAAACAGACAGCCCTACAGCCGAAGCAAAAAAACTTAAGGATTTCCTAATGTTTTTTCGGGCAAATTAGGCTGCTGCACAAAAATGAAGGCGAAGTTCGAATTAAAAGATAATATCACCCCGGTTTTTAAAAAGAAACGCAGCATACCATTTGCCTCCATACAAAAAATTGACGAGGAGCTAGATTGACTCGTCAAGGCAGGAATACTGACCCAAGTTGACTACAGTGAGTGGGCTGCCCCCACTGTATACGTAAAGAAAAAATCAATGGATATTAGAGTCTGCGCAGACTTCTCAACAGGGTTGAATGCAGCACTAAGGTATCACCACTACCCGCTACCTAGCCCCGAGGAAGTATTTACGAAACTCAATGGAGGAAAAATTTTCTCAAAACTAGATTTAAGCGAAGCATACCTACAAATTCCCGTGGAAGAAGAAAGCTCCAGACTCTTGTGTATTACCACCCACAGGGGACTGTTCAAGTTTAATAGGTTAGCTTTCGGGATCAAGGTCACCCCGGCTATCTTTCAGCAAATAATCGACACTATGTTGAGCGGCTTTGATTTTTCTATAGGATACCTAGATGACATTTTAGTAAAAAGTGAATCTATAGAAGAACATAAAAGACATGTTTTTCGGGTATTTGAAAAAATAAGTGAGTATGGCTTCACACTGAAAGACACCAAATGCGAATTTTTCCTCAACCAAATTAAATCCCTGGGTCAGATAATAGACAAGAACGGTAGACGGCCCGATCCTGAAAGGTCAACAGCGATAAGAAATATGCCTGAGCCACATGACTTAAACAACTTTGCAAAGTTTCTTAGGCTTAGCCAACTATTATCAAGCTTTTATTTCAAACCTGCATACTTTACGTGCACCCCTAAACGAGCTACTTAGGAAGGACAAAGTTTGGGATTGGACCACAGAATGCCAGACTGCATTCGAAAAGCTAAAAAACGTGCTCACATCAGAACTGTTCCTGACTCATTATAATCCGAAACTGGACATAATCGTCGCTAGTGACGCTAGCGCATATGGAATCGGCGCATGCATCCTACATAAAATGCCTGATGGTTCAACGAAACCGATAGCACATGCGTCTAGAACCCTACTGCCGGCGGAAAAGAATTATTCCCAAATAGAGAAAGAATCTCTAAGTATTATTTTCGCTGTGACTAAATTCAATAGATTTTTACATGGAAGACATTTTAAGCTTCAAACGGACCATAAGCCGCTCATCGCTATCTTTGGTTCAAGAAAAGGATTGCCTACACATACGGCAAACAGACTGCAAAGATGGGGAACAATCCTACTCAATTACGACTTCGAAATGGAGTTTCTACCATCAAAAAAGTTAGGACATGCTGACGGCCTATCCCGGTTAATACCAAAAACTGGAGAGCCGCTTGAGGATTCTGTTATCGCATCACTTCAATCAGAGAATGACTACAGTTTGATTCTATGTAACACAGTGAAAGAACTTCTGGTTACCCTAGACGACATAAGAAAAGAAGCCAAGAGTGACGATTTTATAAAAGAAATCAAAGCAAAACTGGAATCGGATGAACAAGTAGCAGAAGCTTTCTCAGTGTGCGACCAGGTTCTACTATACAGAGATAGAGTAGTTATTCCAGCGACCCTACATAAAAAAATCCTCAAGGATTTTCACACAGGACACCCTGGCGCCACCAGAATGAAGAGCCTCATGCGTTCATACATGTACTAGAAAAGCATGGACAAGGACATTGAAGAAAAAGTGAAATCATGCAGAGGATGTGCTCTAGCTGCGAAAGCACCACCTATTTAATTCAGTCCATGGCCCAAAGCCGACTATCCATGGTCACGAATACATGTGGACTATGCAGGACCACTTGATGGACACTACTACCTTATAATAGTGGACAGTTTTTCCAAGTGGCCCGAAGTCTTTAGATGTAAGAGCCCAACTACGGACTTCACCATAAAAACTCTTCATGAGTTATTTGCACGATTCGGAGTGGTCAACTGTTTAGTGTCAGATAACGGCACTCAGTTTACGTCCGGGGACTTTAAAGAGTTCATTAGAGACTTCCAAGTGGACCACATTACAACTCCGACATACCACCCCAGGTCAAACAGCCAGGCGGAAAGATTTGTGGACACACTGAAGAGAGCTTTGAAGAAGGCTAAGGACACGCCATCCAAAAAAGCCCTACAACAATTTCTTCAGGTGTACCGCATAACGCCCAACGAAAACACACTATCCCAGATGTCTCCAGCGGAAGTAATGTTTGCAAGGAAAATACGGCCAGTTTTTGATGTTATTACCAAAGCAGGTAAAACACACCAAGCTGACGATACCCAAGAAGAACTACATGCCGGGAGAAAAGATATTTTTCCAAATGCATAAAGATAATAGTACCTTCTGGGAGCGGGGAACGATCATTAACAGGATCAGTTGTATGGTCTATATGGTGGAAGGACCACACTCCACACATAAGAAACACTTAAACCAAATTCGCAAACGCACTTCAGACGAGCCAAGTGAAAATTCCATCCATCGCAAACGCACTTCAGACGAGCCAAGTGAAATTCCATCATCCATGAGGCATTTGATCTGGAACCTCCTCAAACCAGTACGGAAATGCGTCGTTCCACTAGAAAAAGGAAGCTGACGGACCCCTTGGAAGTCAACCCTAAGAGAAAAAATTATATTTCAGGGAAATAAATCTTCGGAGGGAGTGTTCTGGGGTAACTGACACCCCTATTCCTGTCTTCACATGGACGCTCCCATCGCTGTGAAAGGCAGCCATTTTGGACTCTCTAATCAGAGATTCCATGCCAGCTTAATCGTTGACATGACTTTACCGGCTCTCCTGTTTGGTATTGTGAATCCCTAAAATAAGGCCACAACAAATATATATCCCATAATTCATAATGATAGGTTCATTAGCTTAGTAGTGATACTATACATAGAACTATATATATATATATATATATATATATATATATATATATATATCTATATATATATAAATGTAACTCTTGGTTCGTTCGTAATTAATAGTCTAAATAACTAAATAAATGATTGCTTCAACATTTTGGTATAATATGTTTACTGTATCCATGCGTGTTTTTATACATCTCTTTTTAATTATAACATTATACTTAATTTTCCTATAATAAATAGGTGATTTTCTTTGTACCGATAGGCCATTTTTTTTTATTTATGAACAATTATTTATTACTGCTTGCCGTCACGTGACCAGTGTTTCCAATTTAGCGGTTTTCCCGCTAGATCTGGAGATTTCGTTTGCAATCTAAAGAAGAATTCTAGAAAATCTGGAGATATTTCGCACCCATACACCAGCAATTTTAGATTAAAAAATAAAGAAAAGCGCTTGAAAATACTTTAAAACATAAAATAAACTCATTCATGTAAGTAAAAAAAAGTAGCATTTATTGCCTTTGGTAACAATTATTTATTGATTATTTGTTTTGTTTTTCACCTTTTTTTCGGCTAACCATTCTTAAATCTCGCTATAAAATCGATTTTTCCAAGTACATTTTAGGGGGAGGACCATTCCAACCTCCTTAGTTTAGTTTAAAATACGATCTAAGCAACCCCCCTTAGTCAAAAATTGTAAAAAGCAAGAAACAACAGCAAAAAAAAAAACTTATACCAAACACAGTAGAATTTAATTATCTACCAACCTAAATACATTTAACATGCTAAAACTAAGTTTTTTTTTTTTTTTTTTTTTCTAATTTCCAAAAATGTTGTTAAAAGTGGATTTTACACACTGAATAAAAAAAATAATAAACAAATGTCCGCTTATCGCTTACGGAGTAAGGAGGCTTAATTTCTCAAAAGTTGTAAACAAATGACTAGGTGTATCAGAATTTTTGTATGAATTTTTGACACTCCTAACACGAAACTGCGAATAAAATATAAAAAACTCGTAATTTCTTTTTTAAAAGTGGGTTGTTTATTTTCTTTATGGATTATACTTCCAAAATAAACTATTAAAGTTGTATAAAACGTAATAGAAATATTATCATTTTATTTTTTAAAAAACAGTAATGAAATTAATTGAATTTTACGAGCTCAGTATTTTCAATTTTTAAACTTTAAAAATCTATCAAAATTTTTCTATTTATTCAATTTTTACGATATTTTCAGGGTCAATGTGAAATTTTATGCTCTTTCCAATAAACCGAATATATTATTTTAGACAAACGATTTAATTCAAGCCCCCCATTTTCAAATGTCTATTAAAAAGTAAATAATTAATTTACTCACCAAAGTTTTATATATCACAAATTGAAGATAAAAGATCAATAAATAATATATTCAAATTTAAAACAAAAAAATAGTGTTTTTCAGAAATTTACCTGTAAAGTCCGAAGTTTAAAACCCTTTTTTTTTAAAAACACGTTGTTGTTTTTTTTGTTGTTTATTTACAATGAAACCTTGGTCCTTGCTCCTATAATTGAAAAAAAATTAGGGTTTGAATTATATTTTTCGAGTAGTTATAAGCTTGGAAAGACAGGGGCCGAATTAATTCACGTCTCCCATTTTGAAATGTCTATTAAAAAGTAAATAATTAATTTACTCACCAAAGTTTTATATATCACAAATTGAAGAGAAAAGGTCAATAAATAATATATTCAAATTTAAAACAAAAAAGTAGTGTTTTTTAGAAATTTACCTATAAAGTCCGAAGTTTAAAACCTTTTTTTTTAAACCACGTTGTTTGTTTTTTTTTTGTTTTTTTTTAATGAAACCTTGGTCCTTGCTCCTTTAATTGAAAAAAAAAAATTAGGGCTTGTGTTACATTTTTCGAGGAGTTAGAAGCTTGGAAAATGGGGGTGGAATTATTCAATATTTTTCACGAAATTTCTGACACACCTAACAAATGACTTATCTACCATTAACCCTAAGTTCGAGTTGCACTCCCAAATTTAGAGTTAGTGATATTTATAGAATTTTATATAATTTTCCAAGAGTGAAGTCCCCAATGGTTAAACGACATGCAACCAGTTAATTGTTGGAAAGACAACTTTTAATAAAAGAAATGAAATAAAAATAACTTAAACCCAGTTTCAGCACGTATAAAAGATACTTGAATTTTACTGCATTCGGTATCAGGTATTTTTGTTATTGTTTACAATTTCTCGAATATTAATTATTTTACACAAATGATTGTGTTGTTCCTACTTACTTGCCCCCCCCAAGAGCCGTCATTCATGATTTTACTTATTTTTACTAATTTTTAGACGTTTATTTTATTTAATTGTTAGCATGAACCAACTTTTTAAGATGCAGCATATGCTAACACTTCAGCGAAGTTTACTATATTTAGTTTTTAGCAAACATTAATAACAGAAAGCTTTCCACTTTATTTATTTTTTTGCATAATTAATGATGGAAGTATGTTTTCTGCTTTTCTTAACATCTGTTGAAAAAAATAATTTGTACACTCTCTTGAAAAAAAAATCAAACTTTTCTCGACTTTCACCTAACTATTTACAATGTTCATATAAAGCATTCATCTGTTCTTTTTATAATAAAAATTCCGTTTTCAAAAAGAAACGTTTACTGCTAAATTTCTTTAAAAAAAAGTGCAAGTTTTCCTGAAAAAAAACCCAAAAACTTTCACCTAACAATTTATGGCAAAAAATTAATTTTTTTTTTTTGGGGGGGGGGAACAACAACTTTTATTGATAAAAAAGATTGCAAAAAATAATAAAAGTAAATAAACGAACAAAATGCAATTTTTCTTGAGGAATGTGTTCCATTTTAACAAACTGAGCCACAGCAACGCGTGGCCGGGTACAGCTAGTATATATATATATATATATATATATATATATATATATATATATATATATATATATATATATACACCACCTGTTTCATAAGCTTTTCCAAGAGCGAAGAAAATAGTTACGAAATGTACATGACAGGACATTTTTAGCTATTTTCTTTGCTCTCGAAAAAACAAGTGCCTTTTACAAAAAAAAACAAAAAAAAAAAAAACAAGCCAGTGAAAAGAATTCCATTTTGTTCTTAAACTTTTCGCAAGTCATGCATGCGTTTAAAATCTTAACTTGTTATATCATTATGTCATAAGTGTTCATGGCTGTGTGGGCAAAATAGTGTGTCTGTAAGTTTTTGCCTTCTTTCGTGTTTCACGTTCGAGCCCAGACCCTGTGGCTCGTTTTTTTTTTCAGTCACACGGGCACTCCTTGCTATTTTGATTGAAAGAAAATTTGTTTTGATTCATTTATTTTTATTTTATTTTGGGGGGGGGGAAGATTCCAGTGCACGGGCAACAAATATGTGGAGGATAGCTTTTTCTATTTGTATCCCTTCTGCCGAAATATCTGAGGGGGAGGGTATCACGTACTTCTTCCTTTTTTGGGCGATTACATTTACATATTTTTATCCGTTTTTTTTTATTTTTGAAATTATTGTGGGGGTATCGACGTTGCCCATGGTGAAAGTGATCAATATCCTTAATATAGCAGGCGCGGTCCAAACGGAACTTCATGTCGAACCGAGCAACGCCGGGTACCCATGCTAGTATATATATAATTTTTTTTTTAATCTTTATATTAACATTTCCAAATGTTTCCAAAATGTTTTTTTAAACTAACAGAAAGTGTGTTAATTTTGATTTTCAAAAAACTATTTTCATTGGACATTGTAATGAGATTCACCATATGTCACATGCAGAAAAGTAAAAAGAAAATTCATTCATCACAGTGGAATTCTGTACTATTGTATGTACTGGTCATTACATGGTTAATCAAGATCGCCTCAGTTATCCTTAAATTTCGAACGTTTCTTTCCATAGCTTTTGTAGCAACCACAATGTCTCTAGCGCAGTACTTTTCGAGGTGATTCTTTACTGAGAAAAAAATTATTGTCTTCTGCTTCTTGATTCTGATCTGAAGATTTCAAGTCATGCTTTCAATAATAGAATCAATGACAAACCTTGCAGATGACCTGATTGGCCATATATGCTCTCATACACGTTGCGATTTGGCTGATTTGTTTGTTACGCAAGTCGGACTACTGCATATAGCTCATAAAGATCACACCTCAGAATTATCTTATCTGCACAAAGTTCATTTTGTTGATCACCGCTATGTATTAACCTACACGATTGCAGATTTTTACCCCCAGCACAAAGAGCAAGATGGTTTAACATTTGTATACAAAGTCGAGGAAGGTTTGGCCTAGAACATTTAAAGGAATGGCATAGATGCACTTTCACTCCATTGATATTTTGTCCTGTGCTTCAGACACATCTTTGTCGTACGTAGAAGCAAAGACGACCAGAAGACAACATATCCTGATGTTGACTCCTCTTGGATTTTCATCAGAGCCCTGTTGGCCGAGTTGTAATCCTAATACTACTTAATGCCAAACCAGTTTGCTATAGATGGCCTGCTTGGAACTGAAATTCTAGCATGTCGAGGAATTAAACTTTTGAGAATGAAATTGCTGATGGGGCGATTGCAACTTGTATGTGCATACTGGTTTATCCTGTACACCCCCAAGAGAAACTTCTGAGGATGCAAATTCTATTTTCAATCCTTCTTTCTGAATAATATCTTGAATAATAATAGTGATCCTCTTGTTGGAATGTGAAACTCTAATATTTTGTACCTTCCTTGGCGGCTTCCTTCAAATTTTTGTTTGTTTTAATAAGAGCTATTCATGGCAGGGGTCGTTTATCAGATTTAATTGGGCATCTTTATGGGTTTTATCTTTACTAAGGGGTAAGCTGATCTATGCATTTCAAAAATAAATTGACTTACCGAGAGACAATAAATACAGTCACATCTAAACATAGAGGTAACGATTCAGGTCATTCAATTGCGGTCAGACTTCAATCGCAATCACATGCCAGTCGAGCTTCTTATCTTGACAACCAATCTGGCAGAAACTGGATAATTTGTGAACCGAGACATATATTCTGGGTAGTCGTAGGTACCCTGCCAGGCTATCTCTATCGTCTTTGGGGTGGAGTAAGTTTATTGCTTACTACCTGAGACACTCCAACTGGGGAATGCCGACGGAACTGCTCAGGTAATTTTTAAAAGCCATTGTGCTCTTTCCGAACTTGTGTCACATCTTCCTGCAGTGGGAAGGAAGTAAATACTGTGATTCATGGCAGTCATGGCTTCAGAATCATGACGTATACTTCTGTAACATACTTTGGTTAATGCACTTTTTGCTAACGATACCACGATGTTTGTCTTGATTATTACCGACCTGCAATGTCACAAAAATCTTCAGGAATGAAATTGCCATTTCTCATTTTGTAAACCATCTTCCGCACGTTTTTTTTTTCATTCAACATTCTTCTCTACGAACTGAGTGATTATTTCGAGTCATTTTGGCCCTTGAGTTATGTTTTTTGCTCCTTGGATACTATCATGGATACTATCATATGTTAAGAACTTTCAACTGCAGAAATTTTATTAAGTGAAAATTTTATAAAGTAAAGTATATGTAATAGATAAATTAGTATATAAGTATATGTAATAGATAAATGCAAAAGTTTTTGCTGATTTAAAATTTCATCTTGAAAATGAAAAACAAAAATTTTGAAAATCTTTATTCATAACAATAACGACCTTTGTTCCCTGTAACTTGATTCCATCTCTCAACGAGAAATGCTGCACTTAAAAAATTATTTAAGTTTTGATGTGAAATGTGAATCTAACTCATGTTCAATCTCTCCTTGTGATGTTATCTTAAAGTCATCTAAATGGTTTTGTAATCCTTGCAATAAGTGTTAATCCGAATGAGGTAGGTCAAAAAAATATGCAAGATGGGTAAGATTTCCCAACCAAGTTCTCCCAGGCTATCTTTGGTCAGTAGTGAACGAGCGTTATTATGATAAAAGATGACACTCTTTCTGTGGACTACAGAGAAGTCGTTTTCAGGTGAAGATGGGTGAGAATCTTACAAAACAAATATGAATGATGCTTTAAGAATCTGAAATAAAAAGCTACAAATCAATCATAGTGATATGTTTAAGTAATAAAAATATGTATAAAATAAATTATAACGGTTTAAAATACCCCTCCTACAAAATGCCAAAACCTTTTTGCACCGACCTGATAACTAGCAAAAATAATTCCTATCAAATTTCATCTTCCTAGGTCTACATAACCTAAAAGTAATTAAGACACAGACACAATTGTCATTCATATTAGCATAGATTTTTTCTATAACTGTTTTTACCAACATGACTATTCTGTTATAACTACCAGCAAAATAAAACATGTTGTTTTAGACTCCTGCCTAGATAGCAATGGCTTATTTCTTAACAAAATATTCATGTTTTTCTTTTTTCTAAAATATTTTCTGATAAAATGGTGGCCTACATTTTTTCAAATTTTGAAATACATCTCATTCAAATCAAATTTGTGTTTAAGCGAAACAGTTGAGCAAAAACTTCTTTTCAAAAAATTGTGAACCGGTTGGCATCCTGCGAATGGTGTCCATTATTATTTCAGACAACAGAATGTAACAGACGAAATACCGGTAAATAAATATGATTAGCAAAAACCAAAGACCACATAAGGGAAGAAACAGATAACAAAGGTAATTAGAATAGTAATGGAAGGCTGTTACAAAAAAAACCTCCTCCTCCATACACATAGAAAGGCACCTTTGCAATTATAGAACATAGTCCTGAAGTTATACCATCGATTACTTAAACACCCTGTATAATGATGAGCATCATATTCTGTTCCAATAATATTTCAGATTTGCATTATTTTAATTATTCAGACTACTGTTCCTATCTTGCATGTTAGTTTCACAGCATTTCAGCCAATATAGCTTCCGACCTTCTTCAGATGCATTATTACGATCTTAGGAATATTTATGTCAAACTTGAGAATCTGTATGGAATAATAAACCGAACCTTTTATTTAATCCATTGAAGGGGGGGGTAGATTGCTCTCATTCTGTCAGCCATGACCAAATAGACGTCTTAAGTAATTCTTAATAAAAAGTTCAGTTTGAAATTGCATACAGATTCCCAAGTTCGACATAAAGATTTTTTAATTTGATAAGACACACCTTAAGAAGGTCAGAGGTTACATAGGCTCCAGCCTCTGTCGCATCGCTGCATTGTTGCATTCTTGTGCTTGTTTGATAAGTTCTTCATGGAATGTGCTCCAATGAATTTACTGCACTTCCACCCGATTAGCAGATGTTTCAAGATGCCAGAAAAATTTCTAATTTAATTCCTTACTTAGACCACTTGCATTTGGAACTCCTTCTCTGCTCTTTGTTTCCCGGCTATAACATGTAGTAATTTAAATTTAATGTGGACAGACACGTTGCTGCCCAACTCCCTAACTAGGTTAAATCCTATAAATATGGCCTCTATCAGAGTTGCCTCTTACGCTTCAGTGGTAATATATCTTGTTTGAAAAGGGAGTGAATAAACGTAAAAAAAATGTTGTTAGAATAAATAAGAACAGTTAATAATACAAGTTATCAATCCTTATCTAAAAAATAAAATCTAAAACAGAATTCTAGATTTCGTGACAAACATAAAACGCCCATTATAAATCTGAATCACGCGGTCAGAGAATAAAAGTGCAGCTTGGGAGGTCATAACAAACAACAGGAAGCAGATTTTAAAAGAGGACACGTTAATCATATTGCTTCTGGTCGCGCTTTTTAGCAGGTGTTTTGTGGGAGGCTTGAAATTTTATTGAATGCTTAAATGGGAGACGAAGATCAATGGTGATTTGAGTTTAAAACACTTCGCCAATCAATAAAATCGATCAAGTAAAAATCTACAGAATAGATGTTATGGTCTTTTTTTTTTCTGTATTTTATGGCGGGTGGTTTTAATTATTTTTTATCGAACGAGGAGAGGTAGGGCAGTAATCTACAGATGGATCTGACCATCTGTCAATTTGATAAAGCCATCCATGTGAATTATTGACAAATGGACTCCATTCGAAATAAGTTTCTATGCTGTAACGTATGAATTGGCTTTTACTTACCGTCCGATGTTGATATGGTAGAATAATAACATTTTTTTTAATCTGTATGTAGACGTAGCATAATAAGTTGTACAGGTTAAATTTTTTTTGTGAGGGGGTGATTAGTCATGTGGTCTTGTTAAGCATGAAATTAATTAAATTAGGCACCGCCAAAACGGGGGGGGGGGGCAGGTAAGTACTTTTTGACGGACCGTCTTTTTAAAAATCTACCAAAAATCAGGTAATTATCCGATCAATACGAAATTTTCAGCGATTATTAAGAGAAGAATGAACTTTATAACAGTCTACTTATTTTTCATAAACGATATTTATATATATATATATTTTGCTTACAACCCCCCCTTGTTTTGAGGGGGTACAAATATGCTTAAAATAATCATCTGAAACTGAACACAACATATTGTGTTGTTGTAAGGGACAGAATTATAGATTTAAAAAAAAAAAAAAATTGTTTGCATACCTTATTTTGACGTCTGAATATCAGAACTTCGATTGTGTTTAATTATCCCGCTTTTGAGTTTTGAAGTGCGAAATTCGGTGAATATGTTAAGTAAAATAATTAATTTAAGTTAAGCAAAACAAAAAAAATTTTTTTTAATATTTATACGAAAAAAAGCCATTTTAAAATCTTTGATAAATAAATTAACAATTTTTTTTTTAGCGAGCCGAATAATGCATGACCATTATTAAACAGGGCATGCTTTGAAGAATCGATACAAAAAAAAAATTCGATAAATATTGTGCCCTTTGTGTTAAAAATAGCATCATTTTTTCGATCCCGTTTGAAAACGTTTGCCACCTTTCGACTACGATGGACCAAACGCGCTGAAATAATTTTTTTTTATTCTGCTTTAAATTACCCCCCCCCCCCTCATTTTGGGGAGCCTGGCCCCCACATACATACACATTAAAAACCAAACTCATACAAATGGTCACCCATCTGGTACTGGCCACCTCAGCGTTAACAATACATTGAAATTTTCGTCACTGAAAAATAATTTTTTTTGGCTTGTTTGGTCTTCCATAGTTTGCTTTTTATCAAATACAAACGTAAACATTGTCGATCTAGACTCTAGATCGACGCGAAGTAACTGGTTGCCTATATGAATAAGTGGAATTATTTGAAATTCAGGTACTTATATTATAATATTTTTGCATATTCTCATAGAAAATTATCCTAAATCTTAGTTAGACAACAAATAAATAAATTAATTATTTCAAAAACCTTTTTTTTTAAATATTTGTGTACGTTTTTTGTGCAAGACAAAAAATGTCAATTGTTAACTTTTTGGGAAAATTTAACATTTAAAATTTAATTAAAAATAGTAGAAAAAGTTTTACATTATTCTGTTTTCTATATGATAAAATTCAGGGTTTTATCTTTCTGGAAAAAAAAAGTTACTCAGAAATAATGGATTTTAATAAATGTAATTTCGTTTTAAAAAACAACAGCAACTTGATTTTTCGGCCATTTTTGGCGGTGCCTAAATTAAATCAATTTGAAATTTGCAACCAAAAATGACATTTAACATGCGATGTCAACGTAAAATTTCCCACCACTTTTTCCCATGTTAAGAATGGCTATCTATTTAGAAAGCTGTTCTTAACATGTTGAAGAGTGAACACCGCATTTTGAATTAATCGTTTGGCAGCATTTGTTGCAGATTCTTCGAGATGCTTACTTAAACTGCCGGAAGATGCTGATACGAAGTTACTGGACATTGGGACATAAACTGGACAAGTACCGCAATGCTTGCAGTGTGTAAGAAGACACAAGTTTTATAATTGTATATGTTTGTTATCTGTGGGTGTTGTGTACTAGCAGGGGGGGGGCTTTGCCGATCGTAAAATATGCTCAAATATATTTTAATTAATGCAGAATTTATGTTTATTATTACAGAGCCAATTCTCTATTGTATATTATATTGTACCTAATATATATAGTACTGATTTCAAAAGTAAAAGAGAAAATGACTTCGGTGCCATCAGCTAGAATCAAAACCAGCAAATTTAGCACTCCAGTCGCATTCCCTACTGTTTGGGCTAACCCGACAGACAGATAAAAAAAGTTCTAAAGATAAACCACTTTTAGCTATGATTAGTTTTATGCGCAAACTAATACAAAGATGTTGGTAAGTTGAAATGAACATTTTGCATTTAAACTTGCCAATTTCTGTATGTGCTGTTCATTCATCCAAACAAAGATTTTACTCGTTATAAAGCATCCTTAGTGTATGATTACTATTTCTTATTAATGTCAGTGTTTTATAACCAGTAGTTTAAGAGTTTATCGGTTAAATATTTGCAAACAGACAACACACATACATCTACTGTTTTATTTATATAGGTATGTAGCCTATATCAAATGATGTTCAACTTAGCCAATGTTGCAGCTGTCATTGTAATTCTGGCTAATACTTCAGATTTGAAATGGTATCTGAAACAATTGCTCCAATTCTTCAGTTTTAAGCTTTTCTCCATTGACAGTGATGTCAGTTTGGATTCCATTGTCACTATTTGTCATCAGTTTTGTTTTTTTGGCACTGATTTCCATGCCGTAAACTTTGGGGAAGCTTGACCAGATTCTCCTGTTCTTGTTCTGAGCATACGAGTTCGTCTATATTATCAGCAAAACACAAGTTTGTGATTGTTCTGCCACTAATACTGATTGTTCCTTGGTGGTCTTCAAGTGCATCTGTTATAATTCTTTCAAGGACAACATTGAAGAGTGTCAGCGAAAACAAACATCTCTGTCTCACTTCACCTGTAGTTCAGAACCAGTCTCCAATTTCCCCATTGAGGTAAACAGCTGCTCTTGTTGTAGAGGTTTTGAATGACACGAATGAGGTTAGTGTAGATGTTGTAGTAGTTCATGGTCACCAAGAATGCCGTATACCACACTCTGTCAAATGTCTTCTCAAAGTCTATGAATATGTGGTAGAGTAACATTGTGTGGTCTGGATGTCTTGTCTTTGGCTAAATGAACTCTTTTCGCTCTTGGATTTTGGCTGTACATTTTCCTGTTTTTATTAGAAATTGGTATTTATTTCATACCTGCTCACTAAGTTTAACATATTGAACGAGCAGAGATCAGTATCATTGGTTACAAATTGTAGAGTTCACACATCTATTTGAAATAATGCTTTTCTTTATTTTAGAATAGAATGCATTCTGAAGCTATTGATTTAATTGCATCCTATTTTTCTTTATCCAAAGGAAGAAATGAAAAGAAAAGAGTAAGTTTAAGAAATGGAGAAGGAAAGAGAGTAGTTTATACAAGCTAGTAACATTTTATATTTGGTCACAATGCATATCCACCCCTCCCATGAATCATCTATAATCTGTCTTTTGGCATTAAATAACCAATTGAGTTAATACTGTTGAAAAATAAATTACACTTCTTCCATAAAAGTAATTGTTATTATCATCTAAATATTTTTAAATAAATAAACAAACATTTCTCTTCTTTGTTTATATGAAATTCTCGAAATTTAATTCTCTTTAAAACAATAAATATTCTGTGGTCTTATCACAAAAATAATTGTTAGTTAAATATTCTTCAAATGTCATATTTTTTTATGTATTTATTTAAAACTACAGTCTTAATCAATCGGGTGACCGAATTTGATTTTGGAAGAATTCATTTTAAAATGGAACAGTTAATTTTAAAATAAGTAAAATCGGATTATTTTTTTTATTCACAATGACATCAGATTAATCACCAATTAACATCTGTTGCTGATTGGACGATTTCATTTTTCAAATGTGTATGAAAGTCGATAACGTACGTACAAACCTAAAACGCCTCAGTATATTATTATATAGATTAACGGGACCCGTGGAAATTCCACAGTTGCATTTTTCATCTTTTATATCTTGCTGCCATGTTCAAAAGTATTTCCATTCTACGGACGTCCGCTGCACATATTGTATAGAGCGTTCTTAATGGTTCGGCTGTTTGGCCATTAATGTCCGGTGATGGTTCTCAGATATTTGCCGTTGCAAATATCAAGTTAATCTATATCTTCCTTTCAAGCTGTCCAACTGTTGCAATTGTATATCAGGTCGCATTGTATAAGTGCAGTGTCCGTACTATTATTTTCGCGTAAGACAATTGCTCGTGAGTCGTTGGCGATCATATCAGATGAAAATGTCTCAAATGTAACATGTTACCACGAACTTATGGTCTGAGTTGAGATCCATACTTCCATGAGATCGTCAATCCCAGTTTATTAGTTTCCATAGAACAAACCTTAGAGTCTACTTTACTTTTCAACTCAACATTATATTCTGTCCATGTTTCAGTCATTCATTTCATATGAATCAGATGATTCTATTGTTGGCATTGGTTACCCCGATATTTTTCTAGTTAGAAGCCTTTCTAGAAAGACATGAGGTACTTACAGGAGCGACCACATGAAGATTTCCAACATCTTAAGTGAACGTGTTTATGTAGAATGAACTGATTCGAGCCTTGCACACACTGGTTGTTAGTCCGTGTCATTAACTACAGCCCTCTCCCTCTATCCATAATGTTTTGTGGTAGCCCCAGGCATCCAAATTGGGGAGGCGGACATCTAGCTATGTTCAAACTATTTACCTTAATCATACTATTTCTAAGTACTAGGACTTATATGGGGGTCGAACGATAAAAGTGTCACCCTAAAGAAAATAACATTACAACTTTATTTTCAAACTTTTATTGAAAAAATCAATTCAGGTAACTTGATTATGTAGTAGAGCTGATATCTATTCAATGTAGCTGCCTTTAGCCTCAAACACTCCCTTGATTGATACGGGTCTGGAACAGGGAGCATACCTTTTCCACGAGCGCTGGTGGATGGCGGTGATAAGGCTGGCTTTGGTGTTGTGGGGGTTTCTTCTGGTGATGTTCTCGACATATGACCAAACACAGCAGTCCAGTAGGTTCAGGTCGGGAAGGAGGGGGACACAACAAAAGGGTACAAAGTCGTAGCATTCCTTGTGAAGCCAAATCTGGGTCTCTTTAGACGTGGGCCATCGCCAAGTCCAGCTGTCACATCCAGGATTTGCCAGCAGCCACCTGATTGCACCAGGGGATCACCACACTCTTCAGCACATCTAAGTACACTTTGGTGTTGACTTTCAAGCTGACTTCGAAGATGTGAGGTGGCATGATGTGGCCCTCACTTGAATCTTCACCAAAGATCATAATCGTGGCCTGAAACTTTGTTTTCATCACCCTGGGCATGTTCCTGTTATTTGTAGCAATCCACCGATGCATTTTGAAAGTGCTGGCAATGGTCCCGTTGACATAACTTGGATTGCAGCAAAACATCTCTGATCTCACTTGTTGAACATTGTGTCACTTTCAGACATGATATTGCTCTTGGGATTTGTACACAACTGGCCAACTAGAAGATAGTTTACAACAAAAACAGAAAACCAGTTTTCATCTAACAAAAATGGAAATCATGTCTTTTCTAGGGAGACAATTTTATCGTTCCACTCTGTACTTGAGTCTTTGGGGCATACAATCAAAGAACTGACTTCAATCATCACCAGGACATCTGCACGTCACTGGTCATGCTGAAGTTTGGAATAGTATTAGTTATCAGTTTGTCACGCTTATTGGCTTGACCCTAAGCATCCAAATTTTGGGGTATCCAATCATATTCAAACTATCTTCCTTTCTCATAATATTTTTTGATTCTAAGACTCATATTTCAGTTTTTAGAGTATGCAATCTAGGAGTTAACCTCTAGCATCACAGACTGCTGCATGCCACTGTATGGCAGCAAGGATGTTTTGAACGTAGTATTTGTGGCAAATAGCCAGTGGATACTGAGAAATGCTCTTAGAAGTTCTCTGTAGTTACATTTTCTCATTCATAATGTCTAAGTTTATGGAGTTTGAAATTGAAGGTGGTAAATACAAACAGAAACAACCGATCCTAGTTTATCATAAAGAGACTTGGTGAGAGATGGATTTTATTGTTCTCTATGGTCTTCATAGGTAAAGGATCCCTTCCCCATCTCTCTTATTTGATGGGTGATGCGATAATTTTTACATCATCCATCTTGCCCGGTTATTTTCTACATATTTATTTATTCTATTTATTTTTTATTTATTTATATGTGTATGTGCACATAATTTTTTCTCTTTTCTATCTATCTATCTATATATGTATGTATATATATATATATATATATATATATATATATATATAATAGATATATATAGATATATAGATATATATATATATATAATATATATATATATATAATAGATATATATAGATATATATATATATATAATATATATATAATAGATATATATAGATATATATATATAATATATATATATAATAGATATATATAGATATATATATATAATATATATATATATATAATAGATATATATCGATATATATATAATAGATATATATAGATATATATATATAATATATATATATATATATATATATAATATATATATATATATAGATATATATATAGATATATATATAATAGATACATATAGATATATATGTATATTTCTCTGTTCTATCTAACTTTGCTATTTTGTCATTGATTAGGGATCAAGGGCGTAATATAATTATTTGTTTGTTATTACAAGTAGTGAGTGCATGTTAAGAGTGTTGTTGGTGTTCTTGTGTTAATATAAAGAAGCTGCAGTTTAGTTCTGCCTTGTTATTTATTCTGTTTTTTTTTTAGTAGTAGTGATCCCTTCAACCTCAGATTACCTTGGTTTCTTTCTAGTATTTTTGTTTGCACGTCTTTGTTAGTGTTGTATTTGTTAGATGTTTGTAAAATGAGAACGCCTTGGTTGTAATGTGTTCTTTTATGTGTATGCGCAATGGTCTAACTGTGCTGCCAATGTAGAACTCCCCACCTACTGTACATTTTATTGGATATACTGAATACATACATTTACATAATTCTATATTATTGATGGGGCAATTTTGTAGAGTGCAAGTGTCGTTGTTGATTAGTTTTCTAGTTTTTGATAAATGTTGTCTCAGTGTTGGCATGGAGTGTGTAGTTGAATGTCTAATTTTTCTTGTGAATGGCTTATAAATGCCTCGCTTATAAATGCCTCACGTGTAAAATATAAATTTAACTTCTGTTCAATTTCGTTTTGTAATATTAACCTAAAACCATCTAAACGGTTTTGTAATTCTTGAAATAAGTAATAATTCTAGGGAGCTAGGTCAGATAAATATGCAGGATGGGGCAAGATTTCCCAACCAAATTCTCCTAGAAGATCTTTTATTAGTAGTGCTGTGTGAGGATGAGCATTATCATGATGGAAGATAACTTCCTTTCTATTAATTAAAGAAGTTCGTTTACAAGTTTACATGGGTTGCAAAAAAATATGAACGATGCTTTAATAATCTGAAATAAAGAGTTATAAATTAATCATGGTGATATATTTAAGTAATAACAATATGCATAAAATAAATTACAATAGTTTAAAACGCTTCTTCTATAAACTTTAAAATCAGTAAAAAAATCATAGAAAAGAATAAAAAAGGCTAATGTTAACCTGGATTTTAAGGAGATACACTAACTCCTAACTTTATTATTAACATTTAATATATAAAATTAAGTAGCCTGGATTTTGTACTTCAGACCTAAATAGCGTTGCATGTTAAAAAACTAATTTTAAAAAATTGTTTTTTGATTTTGTCTAGTTTCTTTTTCTTTTGTTGAGCGTTGGTGCATGTTATTAGGAACAATAAATTTTTATTAAATTTGATTCTTTTGCAAATACAACTTATCCCGTTTGGAATATTTCCAGCAGGGAAACAAATTTGCCTTTCTACAACAAGTGCAAATTTAAGATGGCAGATCATCATCATCATCATCATCATCATCATCATCATCATCATCATCATCATCATCATCATCATCATCATCATCATCAAATTTCACTAATAATGCTAATTTTAATAGGAGAGAAACTTGAATGCCAACTAAACACTATCCTTGGGTGACTTCAGTCTCTCTGTATAGAAATTTGTCAGAAAACCTGAAATGAGGGTATTTCTCATTAAAAGTAAATCCTGACTAAATATTAAAAAAAAAAAAGAATAATGGTCTGGCTTCTCAAGCAATCCAGCACGTCTCCCGGGTTGCAGAAGGGGGCACCCACTGTATTAATAAATAGCAACTTTTAATAAAATATAAAGAACAGTGGAGAATGAGGAATTCATATAAGAATAAAAACTAAAGGGTCAGGAAGAGAAAAATAACAGTGAAAACCTTCTAGTTTCTGAAAGTAGCACTCCAGCCATGATAGAGGCCAACCAAGGTCAACTACCAGGCCTTGATAACAGAGGTCTTGGCCCTCTATCTTCATTATTTATAACAACAAAAAAAAAACATGAAATAAAAACAAGAAGCTTACCACTGTTTAAAGTTTGAAAAGTGGAGCAAATGAAATCCCGTTTGAGAAAATGAAAGGAACCTAACCCTAACCCTTACCCTAATCCTAACCCTAACCATAATCCTAATCCTTACCCTAATCCTAATCCTAACCCTAACCCTGAAGAGAAAAATATCAATACAATTTCTTTCATTGCTGATAAATAACAAAAATAAACAAAATTTATTCTTTAATTCATGTAGGATTTGATGTGCTTAATACTATAGAACTTTAAAATTTCTACACCCATTCCAGTCACGTGACTCGACTGTCGTAAACAAAATATTTCACCTTTTAAACTACATTCTTAGTATCAGTAAACGATTTCTCTTGACATTTCTATTATTTTTGATTTCTCTTGACATTTCTATTATTTTTGCGTTCGCTGAAATGCTAAGACATTGTCATTGAGCTGGAAATAAACTGCTTTTATTTTTATTTTACTTTGCATACCAAAACTGTACTTTATTTTACGTTATTCGATGAATAATTTATTTCATTTTATTATTCGACTTACTTAAATTCTATATACATATTTTTCAGAAAAAAAAATTACTTTTCATACATTGAAGGTAGGATTCCCATGCATTTTATATACACGCAATATATACAGAGACATATAGACATTACAACTAATCTTTTCAGTGCAGGTCTCCATATATTTCATTTAGTTTTATCATATAGATTAAATTGTGAATTTGGTATAATGACAGTGCCTCCCTCCCATATAAGTTTATGAAAAACCTTTCTTTCTTGTTGTGGAGGTGAGCTTTCATCTTTGGCCATGACATGACCAATGTTTTATATCAACTTTAGAAATTTTTTTTCGTTCAACTTTTTTTGTATAGAGATTAGGAGAGAAATAAAGAGAAACACACACGCACACACATATCTCTACTTATACATAAAACATTGTGTGTGTGTGTGTGTATGTGTGTGTGTGTGTGTGTGTCTGTGTGTGAAAGAGAGAGATAGTTTCATATGAACTCCGAAACGACTGGGCCGATTTTTGTTGAAATTTCACACAGATGTATTCCATATGCCTGGGAGTGTTCTTAGATAGGTTTTGTATCAGAATGCCTCTGATGTATCGAAAATCAATAATGGAAAAATCTGATTAAAGAAGAAGTAGTCACTATTTGGACCAAAACATCACAAATGCATTTGAGGAGTATCATCACCACACAAACATAAGGGTCCAACATATATAATCAGCAGTAGGTTCTTTGATAAGACAGGGGCGCGTTCAAAATTAATGTTTCTGTTTAGAACACAACTGAGCCATTAGAGGGAGATAGAAAGCGGGGGATTTTTTTTATCATTAAAAAGCATCTATGCCATTTTTTTTATCATTTATTCACAGTTAAACAAATCCATAACTTAAAAAAAAATTTAACTTATGGAATTATAAAAATAATTACAATCTAACATTATATTTAAAAATGTCAAGAAAAAATTAAATATTGTAAAAAGTTTAAATTTTATTAATATTATTTATTTTATGATTGAATTACTTTTCGAACTTTCAAAATAATTTTAATATGGTCTGACATTTCCCAGTAGAGGCACATCAAACAACTGGCAATATAACCCATCTGCAGTAATTTCTTGGAACGAACTGAACCATAATTCCTTCCAACAAAGAAGAGTTTGATGGTTTAAAACAACTCCTAGGTTGCCAGAATATAAAAACAATTGTCAAACTTCGATCGCACGATTTAGTACAGCCATGATAATTAAGCTGAAATTATCTCTAGTACAGCTTGTTTGAGTTTGGATTAAGTCTTTTCTGCAGAGTTGGCGTGAAAAAGAGGTTATGAGGTACATTGTAGTTGCCGTGTAGAATGTTAAAGGTGAGGATGAGGTATCCATCTATCTGCCTACACTCCAGGGAGTACAGTTTGAGGATCTCCAATCGTTGTCCATATGACTTTGTGTAGAGTCCATGTTGAAATTCTCTGAAGCCGCTCCAGGATATCTCGAACAAAGAAGGATAAATCTTGTATGCCATATTTGAGAGTCAGTCGCACCAGAGATATGAATATCAGTAAGAGGATGTCATCTGCGATGGTAGTAAAAAAGTGGTAGATAAAAATGAGCACACTGTGCTTTATTTGCCAGTTGAATGTATAGGAGAGTGAAAGTAAATATTACCCTTGTTTGATAAATGCATGTGTGGATAACAAAGAGTCTGATTGACTGAATAGCAAACCCAGGGAATGTATAAAAACACATAGCAACCGACTCCATGCAATAGCCTGACAAATCCTCACGAGAATGAAATGTGGAGTGGAAAATTCTCTGTAGCTTAAATGTTAAATGTCATATATGTTCAATATATATATATATATATATATATATATATATATATATATATATATACATATATATATATACATATATATATACATATATATATACATATATATATATATACATATATATATATATACATATATACATATATATATACATATATATACATATATATATATACATATATATACATATATATATATATATATATATATATATATATATACGTAAATTGAATAAAATCACAACCTACATGAATAGAAATTCACTTATTTTGTCAAAATAAGTGAATTTCTATTCATGTAGGTTGTGAATTTACGTATATATGCTCTGAAAACTCTTTTGAAAATTCATTGAGCTGAGATTATAATTGAGTTGGTATCATAGACAATTATATTCTAAACTTGCAACAGAAAGGAATTGTTGATAAAATAAAATAATATATACATATATATATATATATATATATATATATATATATATATATATATATGTATAATGTGAGACAATTCTTCAATTCTAATTGATAGACTTTTCTTTTCAAATGAGTTTTGTAATGTTTGTCAATATAACAAAATGTCATAATAATTATGATATTAATTAAACTTTACTCATGTGCATATTCCTTGCTTAATGTTGTAGAAATACCCTGAAAGATTGTCAACAACAAAACTAGGAAAGATAAAACAGCTTCTCTTTTGGCACTAAACTTTGCACAATCACTGTCACTTTTCACCTGTAACTAATAATCTCAGTTTCAAAAGGGAATAATATAATAAAAAAAAGCTTATGTTAAACAGTATCCAGCCAATCACTACAAAGAAAGAAAAGCGGGAAAAATTGGTCACAGCTGACCATTTTAAGTAACTTGGAGCTATCAAAAGTGAGGAAGGATCAAAGACTGAAATTCTGACAAAAGCAGCACAAACAGCAGCAGCAGTAATGGTAGGATTGAAGACCATATGGAGAGATAGAAATATATGAAGCTACTAAATGTGCTAATCATCTCAATCATGCTTTATGCATACAAGGCATGGATACTGAACGCAGACCTACGAAGAGTATCCAAGTAGCAAAAATGAGATGCTTGGTAAAACTTCTAGGCATCACATACAAGGATCATGTCACAAACAATGAAGCCTGCCGGAGTAACACTCAACAAATGCGTCACTATGAAAACCTACTGACTATGATGAAAAAAAGGAAACCCAGATGGTACGGGCACGTAACATACCCAGAACGACTTTCAAAGACCATCTTGCAAGGAACAGTCCATGGAAAAAGAGGACGAAGCAGCCAGAAGAAGTGGGCCTAGAACATCCTTAATTGGGCGGAGAAAGGCATCGATGTTAACCAGGCACTCACCCACAATTACACTAAGTGGAGTGAGATGGTAAACTGTTCATCTACCACGCAGTTCCCAACGGCTTTGGCGGGTTATGGGACCAGTAATAATAACTGATAGGATACAGTCTAGAGTCAGAATAAATGGTCATTAAAAAAAAAAGTTAGTGTTCGGCTCAATATTTTTTACTTATATATTTTTACAGCAATTCTATATTATACAAATTGAAACCATATTTAGTTTCAAGTAAAACAAATGTTTCCTATGTAATTGTCAAATCAAAAATAGTAACATATCCAAAAATTTATGGAAAACGATCAGGTAGAAAAATATTTATTAATGAAAAACTATTTTCGATAAAGTTTACATGGGAAATAAATTTTTTCCAACATTTTGAATTACATTCATCACGTGATGTAAGCAACAGAACTTAATTATCTCCCCTGTCAATTTATCTCTGTTTTAGTAAGTGTAATAGAGTGATTTCGTTTGTTTTTATTTATTTTTTTTTTTTCAGAAATTTCTTTTTCATTAATAATTATTTTTCTACCTTATCGTTTTTCGTAAGTTTTGGATATGTTACTATGTTATACGAGACAATTTGACGTAGGTACTATTTGTTTCACTTGATATTTAATATTTTTTCGTTTGTATAATATAGAAGCGCCTTTTTTTTTCTTTCTTCCGACGAGTTTGAAGACAATTCTCATATAACAAACTGTTGCACAGAAAAAAAAAAAGATCGATATCATTAAATCAATCAATAAAAACAGAGAGAACCACAAAACACTTCCATAAATATAAACCAACAGTGACGTTTCGTTTTACATGAGGATGTATAAAATAACTGATTTTTTCGATAAGAATTTATCGATTCGTCTCATCGATTTCTGCAAATATTTATTTAGATTTATTCTGATCATATGTAAACTGTAGACATCCAGCTTGAAAGCTACAATAATTTATGTTGATATTTAATATTCATATTGATTAACTAATAAAAAAAACAGGAACAACTCATGCGGAAAGGAAAAGAAATTTATCCGTTTTTTAAAATCAATAAATGATTGTTTTTATTTTTTTTTATTTACGTTATTAACTGAAATTATTACTTTTGTTAAAACTGATTACATCTGTGGTTATATAAGGCACTGGGTTCTTAAGCACAAACGGATACCTCATCATTTGTCTAAGAACAGAGTATAGTGTATGTTCTGGTACTGCACTTTATTTTAAAGTCCTAGGTCAGCGATGGAGTTTCTTTTAGATTGAAGCAATTTTTATTTTTGTCCAAATCTATTAAGAATTTTTATACTTTATTTTAATTCCTTGTCTGAACATTTCATGGATTAAAAATATTTTAACTTATTCAATTTTATTTACGTCACCAATTCTCTTGTTTTTTAATCGTTTTATCTAGTATATTGAGCTTTCTATTTTCTCAGTAGGTTCTAATGTAAAAATAATATTTATCTTTGCAATGTTATATATATATATATATATATATATATATATATATATATATATATATATATATATTATGACAGCCCCTTTAAGAAATTCGTTTCTTATCATTGAGCACTTTCAGTTGAATTAAAGTCGGTCAATTTAGCTCTTATGCATAGATCATCGTATAACGATTAGATCACTGTCTGACGGACGTAAATGAACATTTAAAATTAAGATGTTTAAATTCAACGTTATTTCACGCGGTTAATGGTAGCCGAATGGATTGGGTCTTCGCTAATCGAGCTAGAGATGTCTCGTGTTGCGGGGTTCAAATCGTTCGACTGGTGTTAATCATGACACACTGCACTGAAGATTCGCGAAAGGATGAAACACTAGTGTCTGTATGTATTTAATTATTATAGTAAAAAATAATTTATATATAAATATATATATATATATATACGTTTTATTTTTTATTACCGTATCTTTCTGTTAAGTTACATTATTGTTTCAGCTACCCGGCCGTTTTTTGGCCGTCTGTAGCTTCCTCAGACTTTTCTGTAAAATACAAAAGATACAGTAATCAAAAATAAAACGCATATTTGCTCTACAACAGTATTGAGCACTTTTTCAGTTTTTATTAATTACCATTTCTACTATATATATATATATATATATATATATATATATATATATATATATATATATATATATATATATATATATATATTCTTACCTTGCGATAATTCAATTTTAGCTTTTTAACCTTAAACTAAATTCAGTAAACTATAATTTCTACACACTGCAAGATTTTTCCAGCAAGAACTATAGATCTATACGATCTGGATTTTCAAAGCCTACGGATATACATACCCCCATTGGACTTACTAGTTTTACCAAGTTTCGACCAAATTCATTGTTTGGAGCGTGTTATTGTCTAAATACATCTTCATACATGGACTTCAATATAAATATCTTTTATTGATCCGTTGATACATATACATATATATATATATATATATATATATATATATATATATATATATATATATATATATAGAGAGAGAGAGAGAGAGAGAGAGAGAGAGAGAGTAAAATGATTGATAATTTATAATTAAAATTAAAAATCGGTTTCACAAGGAAGAACAAACAAAATCACTAAATTGTACGATCGTTTCGGAAACGATGTTTTTATTGAGACAGACAATAAGTCTTGGACAATAATTTTATCGTTTGATTTTATAAAACAAAGTCTCTTCATCAGCAAAAAGAGTGGGTGGGGGTTCAAAGACACCAAAAATAAAACTAGCATTTTTTAAGTAAGGCAGATATATCTGGAAAATATTTAAGATATAAAGAAAAACAATTACTTATTTTGATGTTGATAAACAAAGTAAGATAAGATAAAATAAAATCGGGTGGAAAAGTAAGATTAAGAGGGATATCTTCAATATTTCTAATAAAAATATATATGCCGTTTAATCGTCCGCCTTTAAAGCCCGTAAGTATCATCTTCAATGCATTCATTGGGATGTTAAAATGAAGTTTATGCATGGTTGAAAATGTTGATGTATACAAACTTCAAAGGAAACGCTAATAAAATAATATTACCAGTTTAAAATCGTTGGAAACGCTATATTTGAATTGATCTTAAATAATTCAATTATAAAGGGCGATAACTGCCATTTTTGAAAAATGATACTCAAATAGAATAATAAAGAAAACTTTTACTGTTCAACGGGAGATAACCACTAATTACTTATAAATTAGTTATTTTTTATATAATGTTTTAAACATAGTAATATTAATAAAATCAATCATAGTAATACCATGAATCTTTTTGGTAGTAATTAAATAATAATATTATTTATAATAGTAACTATAATATTTATAGAACTAATATTAATAAAAATAATAACATATAAATTCAAAGTGAAATAATAAAATAAAATAGAAAATAATGGTAAAATATCAAATAAGATAATAATAATAATAATAATAATAATAATAATAATAATAATGATCATAATAATAATAATAATAATAGTAATAAAACTATAATAATGATAGTTATTAAGTTATAAATTTGAAAATAGATTAGTAATGAGAAAATTTTATGATTTATGGTGGCTTAAATTTGTCGAACCTAAACCAACGTTTATGAATGCATTCTGTAAGAATTTCGCCTTTTAAGTTTAAGAGAATCGATTTAGTGTTAATGTATTTTAAAATATTAAGGGCTTCATATCTACAAAGTGCGCAGAATTTGTCCCCCGGCATATATGCTTTAAAAGATCCATTTTAAATTGAAGGGAATACTTCTATCATTAAGTCGCCAAATATGTTTAGATAAAGAAGTCTGGTTTTTCAAGAAAAGATTTTTGAAGGAGTGCTTGTGCGTGGAGATCCTGTGTTTAATAAGTCAAGATGTGGACCCGAAGTAAATTGCATTTTGTTTCATATATTTGTTGTCAGCTAGATTAAGGGTGGTATTGGTATGTAATAGGCTTGCTTGTATTTGATTGGTAGATTGGTTAATGGGGTGGGGGGTGCTGTCATTGATTGACTGTGTGGTAGAGTTAGTCTGTGAGAAGGAATTTGTGTGGTTGCTACAACCATAATTTATATTTGGGGTTTGTGACACTGTGCAGCTATGAATCACATTTTTTACTTTGCAGGTACCTTGTAAAGAACATTTATTTTTTCTTCTATAGTTATAGCCTTCTATAGTTTCTATATTAGCATTTTGAATCTTACTAATTTTTTTTTTTATTGTAGGAACTAATTATTTTTTGGATGTAGGTTTGGCATCGTTGAGTAAGACACTTTGATAGTGTTTTATTGTATCTATGAGGGGCTTTAAAGTTTTTTTCTAATATTTTAAAAATTCCCTGGCTAAGTTTGTCTCAAGATTTTTAGAATATGGAGGGTTGAACCATAGGGTTTCCCTATGTCTGTTTTTATGCTTACAGATTTTGGCTTGTGGTTTTTTTGTGTTAGTGGCTAATGCTTGTGGTTTAATTTGGTTTTATATTGTAGTTAGATTATTTTTTGACATTCGTATGTGGGATGACATATCTTTAGAATACTACTTCTTTCAAATTTAGAGATTTCAAATGTTGTGCTAACCAGCAAAATAATAGCTAATGTATATAAAAGTTTATTTTGCCAGCTGTTTTTTTTTCTCTGAAGAATAGAGCCATTCTTCAAAACTCCATTGCATAAGGAATTAATAATCTTTATTTTGTATCTCTTGTCTGAATAATAAATGTTGTAAATTTTAATTTGGAAAGTTTAATTCTTTCATAGTCATCCACATAAGGTACTGTTTCGTTGTATCACAACTCATTAGTGTGGCTAGACTAGCACCTTTCTCTAACCAGGGATTGAACCTACAACCATTGCGTTAATATTCGGCAGTTCTACTAATCAGCCCATTGTATCGGTGCTTGCAAATGATCTCAACAAATGTCTATTTAAATAAACACTCGCCCACCGCTTTTTGCAGTGCTCGAGCTGCTTGTTTATTTACAAACAAACAAGCAGCAAGCCAATTAAGTAGCAGGCGAGATACATCTACGACAGTGCTCTACCCAAAGAGGAGGGGCTTAAAATATAGTCATCCACATGCAGTACTGTTTCGTTGTATCACAACTCATTAGTGTGGCTAGACTAGTACCTTTTCCTCACCAGGGATTGAACCTACAACCATTGCGTTGATAGCCGGCAGTTATACCCAAACCTCTTCTAAAAGAGGGAAGGTAAAGCCTGGGAGGCTGAATCTCCTAGAACTGTACAGGAGCAGCATTATAGTGCTATCAACTGGAAAATATATGAGTACATAAATTTTAAATATAAATTTTTAAACAAGGTTTATAATAGCTCAATAATGTCGGATCAAACCTGAAATAAAAATATTTTTATATGATAAAATCACATCAAATGTAGGGAACAAATTCTCACAAATTCAAAAAGAAAATCGTTTTTTTTTTTCTTTCATACAATATATATATATATATATATATATATATATATATATATATATATATATATATATATATATATATATATTGAAAAATGGAGGCGAAGAGAGGGGTGAAACCAAAAAAATAAAATAAATGATAAAATTACAAAACTATAAAACTACATGGGGTGAATTAAATGAATGAATAATCCGTGATATATCGTCCATATTTCAGAACCTGGGACAAAATTAAAAAAAAAACCAAACAAACAAAAACGTTAACTTTCCTGCATATAAGTGCAGAAACAAGAAATAATGACGCAATGTAGGCATTTTTGCTCCTGGCATATATATATATATATAATTTTCCTTCTGGTGTATATATATATATATATATATATATATATATATATATATATATATATATATATATATATATATATTACAATAGAAAGATGTGAGCATGAAAAGTAATATGGTTAAGCTTAAATATGGAAAAGAAAAGAACAAGATATTCTAGTAAAAAATATAATAAATTTATAACTGAAAATATTGCAGCATTAAGAATTGATTATATAATTTAAATTGAATTTAAAAAAAGATTCTTAATGCTGCAATATTTATTATATTTTTTACTAGAATATCTTGTCCTTTTCTTTTCCATGGTTCAGGTTAAGCATATCACTTCTCATGCTCGTATTTTTCTATTGTAATCCATGATTTTTCCAGGCTTCGAATAAACTCACTTGTTCTTTGTTTAATTTCAGTCTTATTTTTTTGTCCCCATAAACATAACATGCACATATTTAAAGCAATGTATGGCACTCGTCTGATTTCATTCTCTCTGTTTCACTTGTTACTTCTCTTTTCGCAAGAGCAGTGAATTAGTAGCAACACTCGTTGCTGACACGACACAGTTGCTATGGAAACCAGTCAGCAAAAACGTTGCTCACCTCCTTACCTTTGTTTACAATTTTGAACACCAGTAAATTCATGATAACTTTTGTTTTACTGAACGAAAACCGGAAAAAATTTTTTCCCTTTTTTTTGTTTTATTTTACTTCAGTCGAAGTTCTCAGAGATCAAGGGACCCACAACCTGGGGCTAACACTTGAACTCTGTATGAGATACATAGATATTCGAATCTTCCATTTAAGTTCGTTATCTCTCAAACACTGAGTTAGTAAAGAAATTGAGAACATAATTTTCCTCTCCCTAATTAACCATTTTCTTATGTTTTAGTATATCTTTAATTTTGGTCTCTTAGTCTTACTGGATTCCAGGACAAGAATTTATCTAGTCTGGTGGAGTATCCAGCTTCGTGCTATTACTTGAGGTAACATCACTTGGAGAAGGTGCACCATTCCTCGTAAAAGCTAATGTGGGTTAGCCATAGTGAGGAGATCTTATTTGGGCAGCGAATACTATGTGATTTTGAATATTTGGTCAGGTTTTACTTCTATGGAAAAAGTATCCTCATGCCAGGTTGTCCTGACAAACCCCTGTACAGAGAGACCTTAGACACTCGAGGACAGTGTCTAGTAGGCATTCAAGTTCTCACCAGTAGGCATTCAAGTTCTAAACTGTACTAATTGCTTGAAATTTGGGCGAAAAATGAGAAAGCGGTGAAGCTTTAAAGCACTTCTAAATGACTAAAACTGCCACTTAACCATATATTCAAACACTATAGTGTTTAAATGATACACACACACACACACACACACACACACACACACACACACACACACACACACACACAGAGGGTGGAACGATAAATTTGTCGCTCTAAAGAAAACAACAGTACAACTTTATTTCAAAACTTTGGTGTTATAGTAGGTCATGTTGCTGATGTTCTCGACATATGCCCAAACAAAGTAGTCCAGCGGGTCCAGGTCGAAGGAGGAGGGGTGTCAGTGAGAGAAAGGTACAAAGTCGTGGCACTACTTTCAAAGCCAAGCCTAAGTCTCTTTGAACTTGTGGGCTGGCGCCGAGTCTTCCTGCCACCCACAGGGTCTGCCAGCAGCCCTTGATTGCACCAGAGGATCGCCACACCTTGCAGCACACCTAGGTACACTTTGGTGTTGACTTTCAAGCTAACTTCGAAAATATGAAGTGGCATGATGTGGCCCTCACTTGAAACTACACCAAAGACCATAATTGTGGCTGGAAAATTCATTGAGCTGTACCCTCAAGCATTGAATTGTCCGGATTTGCATTTTAAAGATGCTGGCAATGATCCTGTTGTTATAACTTGGATCGGTAGAGAACATGATTTGTACAGCAGTGCATCTCTGATCTCGCTCGTTAAACATTGTGTCGCTTTCAGACATGATAGAAGACTCCTATCGCTCTTGGGATTTGTACACAACTGGCCAACTAGTAGATGGTCTGCAACAAAAAAAAAAACAACCGTTTTAATCAAACGGAAATGGAATCATGTCGTCTTTTCTATGGCGACAATTTTATCGTTCCACCCTCTGTGTGTGTGTGTGTGTGTGTGTGTGTGTGTGTGTGTGTGTATATATATATATATAGAGAGAGAGAGAGAGATAATTGGATAATATAAATTAAGTTAAATATTTTATATTAGATCCTATAATGATAAAGGGATACTTGATGTTATACGTAGATAGACCATTAATATAAGAAATATTAAAATAAAATTTCGAAAATTTACAAAACTCATTAAATTGTCAAGTGATTAAGCAAGGAATATAAAATATTGACTTTTATCCATGAATTTTCAAAAACAAGAACGTCTCATCAGAAGGATAGAACCAATAAAATAACAGATTATTGGCTCGCATACATTTGAAAATTCTAAAAATTGCAAGCAAAATAATTTTTTAACACCCATATAAAGAAAAAAAGTATCAAGGAAAGTTTCAATATCAGTTAGAAAAGCATCAAATACAAATATTCAAAGAAGCAATTTGAAAAGTGTAAAGTGGAATAATATTTTCAAATCCAGTTACCATTCTGGTTGGCAACCTTCACAGCATACAATATCTTTTTGAAGATAAGGATTTGTTACTTGCAGACCATACTTATTAATGGGCCGTACCAAACATGAATTGAACATTTAAACACACACAAAAAAATCACTTAGAAATTCCTAGATCTGTTACCTAAATTATTTAAAGTTGATTTCTGTTGGTTTAATTAATAAGTTTTTTTTTACTTGAGAGTCACCACTTATTAAGGCCCGAAGTTCACTCGAGGATGAGGGTTAATCCATGTAAGATAGTAGTGTAGTAATTGCTAATGGTGGAAATTGAGTAGTGTGTGTGTATATATATATATATATATATATATATATATATATATATATATATATATAGAGAGAGAGAGAGAGAGAGAGAGAGAGAGAGAGATAATTGGATAATGTAAATTAAGTTAAATATTTTATATTAGATCCTATAATGATAAAGGGATACTTGATGTTATACGTAAATAGACCATTAATATAAGAAATATTAAAATGACTCAAAATAAAATTTTGAAAATTTACAAAACTCATTAAATTGTCAAGTGGTTACGCAAGGAATATAAAATATTGACTTTTATCCATGAATTTTCAAAAACAAGAACGTCTCATCAGAAGGATAGAACCAATAAAATAACAGATTATTGGCTCGCATACATTTGAATATTCTAAAAATTGCAAGCAAAATAATTTTTTAACACCCATATAAAGAAAAAAAGTATCAAGGAAAGTTTCAATATCAGTTAGAAAAGCATCAAATACAAATATTCAAAGAAGCAATTTGAAAAGTGTAAAGTGGAATAATATTTTCAAATCCAGTTACCATTCTGGTTGGCAACCTTCACAGCATACAATATCTTTTTGAAGATAAGGATTTGTTACTTGCAGACCATACTTATTAATGGGCCGGACCAAACATGAATTGAACATTTAAACACACACAAAAAAATCACTTAGAAATTCCTAGATCTGTTACTTAAATTATTTAAAGTTGATTTCTGTTGGTTTAATTAATAAGTTTTTTTTTACTTGAGAGTCACCACTTATTAAGGCCCGAAGTTCACTCGAGGATGAGGGTTAATCCATGTAAGATAGTAGTGTAGTAATTGCTAATGGTGGAAATTGAGTAGAACTTCATTATTTATGGGGACAGCTCAACAAGAATTTGTTTACATTGGATTTGAAGGCTACCATGTTGTATTCAATCGGGAAACAAGCCAGCAGAATGGTGTTCCACAGACAGGCAGTTTTGGGAAAGAAACTTTGTTCATGGAATCTGCATTTAGATTTAGGCACAGATAGAGAGTAAGGGAAATCATATATAGTGATTGTTTTTTTTTTTTTATTGTTCATCTTGTGTGCATGACAATGTATTAGGGTGGAGTGACTTAAGACCGAAAAGAAGCCAAAATCTGTCAGTCTTTATACTAAAACTGAATTAATCAACGTTTGTTTCCTTAAGGTCTTTTCTTTTATATTTTAAACATACAAAATACATAACTAAAATGCATCTCGACTTTGGGATTGAGTAATGTTTGAAAAAAAAAAAAACTTTAATTTTAACTGTTCTAATTAGTCGTAATTTTTTATTAATTTTCCAAGAGACCCATCTAAGTTTCTATCTATCATCTTCATTCTCTCTAATTGTATATTGTTTCACTTGCCCTAACTCTTATTTTATAAAGCGTCTATCACTCTCGTTTCTGTCTCTTTCTGTTTATTAACAGTTAAAGGAAATAAATTCCTCTTTCTCACCGCTTCTGTCTCTTTATTGGTGAAGAAAGAGAACAAGAAGGTAAAAGGCTGTTGGGATAAACATGTTGGCTGCTGCTACTTTCTCTGTTAGCTTCTCTCAAATTTTCCCTCCGTTGTCGCTTCCTTTAACCCACCTTTCTCCCTCTTTCCTCTCTTTCTATATTGACGAAGTGAGACAGGAGGAAGAGATTGGCGACAGTGAAGGTGTTGGCTACTGCTGCTATCTCTGTCAGTTTCTTTCCCCTCTCAATTTCTCCCATAACTGCTTTCTTGACCCTCTTCTTAGTCCTTCTCTTCTATTTTTCTGTATTGATGCAAAGAGACGGCAAGAGTTAGACACCAGGGTTGTTTTTTAACGTGGAAAAAAAGTACAAAAATTAAAAATGGTTTCAGTCGTGAATGATTTCTCCTTCGCTGAAAGAGAACAAGAAATGGAAGTGCAGCATCTGAAGAACAGATACTACACTTTGATCTTGGCAAGAAGATAATAGTAGTAATAGTATTTTACTCGTATTTTGTGTGTGTATGTGTGTGAGAGAGAGAGAGAGAGAGAGAGAGAGAGAGAGAGAGAGAGAGAGAGAGAGCAAAAGAGATTATTATTGATTTTTGTCTTTGTATTTTATCTTCTTTATTTAATCAGCTCACTTTTTCTTGGTTTAAACAATGGGTGGCGCAACTGATTACAATTCTTTCTAATATAAAACATATTATGGGTATATTATCCAGTATTTATTTCAAGACTTAGATACAAAGTAGAGTTTTATGATAAGAAACATTGAATTTTGAGTGGCTACACAGATGCAGTCATATTGCAAAACTTATATCTTTTCAGGCAATTAATTACTTGGATTTACTTTTGACAGCCTCATAACTCCTGCTTCTCTTATTTTGTCCTTTAATCCTCACATTCCATAAGCGATGTTTCTGACAAAGAAGAAAGAATTACTATCCGTTTAATACATCATTGGCTTCTTTTTTTTGTTTTGTTTTACTTTGAAGTTTTTTTTCTTTTTAGCTCTTTACTTTGGCTGGGGCGATTTTTTTTTTTTACATAGGCATCACCACTTATCAAGGTCCAGAGACACTCGAAGATAAGGGTTCAGAATATACAGTAGTCAATTGGACAATGTAGTAATCGTTAGTAATGGAAATTCAGTAAATTTGTTAACTTAAGTGGAACGGCTCATCAAGAACTTGTTTTATTTGGACTTGAAGACAATAGATTGTAGTCAGCAGGCAAGCAGGCAAACGGAAGACAGTTCCACAGGCATGCAGTTCTAAGAAAGAAGCTTTGTTCATAGAAACTACGTTTAGGTTTAGGCACAGATAAAGAGTGGGCGGAATTATAGATATTATTTTCAGCTAGACGAGTGTTTCTTGTGAAAATTTGGAGAGGGGGGACCATAGAATGGAGCTCATACGAGCACTTGCCAAGACCAACTCGCAACATCTCTTCTGTGAGATAGAGGTTGCAAGGAAGAGAAAAGGACATCTCCTACGAGACTACAAAGTCTATTTTGAACTCTATCAAGGCAGGATGTCCTTTCTAGAAGCTCCTGCCCAGATGTGGCAACAGTACTCTATCCTTGAACGTACCTGGCTCTTATATAGATAGAGAATTGCATCAGCAGTGAGATATCTACTGGATCGATAGAAGAATCCTGCCATTTTTCCAGCAGCCTTGGCAACAGATTTGATATACGTGTTCCATTTAAGATCAGGAGTAAAGGTCAAGCCAAGAAGCTTGTCAAAACATGAGGTCTCCCCAAGACTAGAACCATTCATTTCAATTGATGGGGATCAGAGCATTGATGATGTAAAGATAAAAGCTTGGTTTTAGATGCATTCAAAGTAACCAGCCACTCCATTCCCCATTGTACAACGTGCTCAAGATCAGAGGAGAGAAAATCAGAGAGAACTTGGTCGTTTATGGTCTTAGATGTGCTACCATAGATGGTAGTATCATCTGCATAAATGTCTACGAATGATGTAAGGATGTGATTTGGAAGATCATTAATGTAGATCAGGAAAAGAGTTGGGCCCAGGATGGACACCTGAGGGACTCCAGCATTAATACTGTGAGCTTCTGATTTCTGCCCATCAACTACTACTCTTATGAACCTATCAGAGAGAAATGATTTAATAATTGAGAAGATATTTCCAACTATACCATAGCTGAAGATCTTGTGAAGTAAACCTTTATGCCATACCCTATCAAAGGCCTTCGATATGTCAAGAGCAATTGCCCTAGAAAGGCTGCCTCCATTGAGAGATTCGCTAATCCTATGAGATATAACTGTAAACACATCTGCTGTAGATCTAGCAGAACGGAGACCATATTGTGTGTCACTAAGAAGGTTGTTTCTGTTGAGATGGTTGATTACTTCTGTATTTAACACAGATTCCAGCAACTTACTCATGATGCACAGGAGACTTTTTGGCCTGTACTGAGAGGGAGATAAGCGATCACCTGAATTCTTAAATACAGGGCATACTGATGAGATTTTCCAGGGTGATGGGAAGCAATTCTCCTTAAGACAACGTTCAAACAGTTTTGTAAGTATGGGCACTAGTTTTGGTTGAAGTTTTTTGAGCACTATAATTGGAATACCATCAGGGCCGGTTGCTTTACGGGAATCAAGATTTTTTATTAGCTTGGCAACATCATGTACAAATATTCGTATATCACATAGCTTGTTTTCTGATACAGGAGGAAATATTGAGGGGTGGTGGCCTTGGTCGCAAAAGGTGGTATTGGCTGCAAAGTTCTTGGCAAAGAGTTTGGCTTTGTCTGATGCTGATGAGATTACTTCAGATCCTCTGATGATAGTTGGGATAGAGCACATGCTTCTGTTCAGGATTCTGTTTTCTATTTGCCAAAACTGATGGGAACCAAGCCGCTGCTCAGCTACTTTGGACTTGATGGACTAAGCATACAACTCTCTTGCATTCTTTATTACTTTCTTACAATGGTTGCTGGCAGTCCTGAAAGCGGTTTTAGTCTCAATACATCTATTATGTTGGAAGCAATGGAAAAAGTGATTTCTGTGCGCAATGACAGCAGCACATTCTGAAGAAAACCATGGCTGGCTGTTAGGTTTTTGCTGGAACATTTTCGAGGGTATGAAACGGTCTATACCTACAATTAACCATTCCGACATGTCTGATACTATAGAGGACACATCCTTTTTAAATATGGAACGCAGAGGTAGATCTGATATAAATGGACGGAAGCTATTCCAGTCAGCTATAGAGTATCGATATACTGTATGATGCAGAGGTACGTTTGAGGACTTATATTTCATTTTTATCGTAATTGATACAGCAGAGTGGTCAGAAGATCCAAGTGGAGACAGAACGGAAACTGAACATAGTTTAGGGCAAGTTGTGAGAAAAAGGTCTAGGAGACTCACATACTGGCTGTCAGTGTCGAGCACACGGGTGGGTTTGTGAACAATCTGAGTGAGGTCATAAGCAATGGAGAAATGATGACAGAACCTCCCCTCATCATCGGTCTTGTTTGAGTGGGTTAATCATTCCACATTGTTAACATTGAAGTCTCCACATACGTGAATGTTTGCTGAGGGAAGGATAAGCAGACAGGATATGGTCAATTTTCTCCGATATGCTTTTAAAGATAGTAACCCTGCTGTTGTGGGGACAATAGAGAGTAAATATAAATGCAGTAGTGTGAGCAAGTGCAACCCGGAAGCACATATAGAGTAAGTTAGGATCTTCTCTGGAGATATCTCTACCACATGGAAAGCCATCTTTAATATAGGCACATATTCCATGCCCATAGCGATCTTGGGGGTCAGATTTGGAAGTTAAGTTAGAGTATCCTTTAATTGCGAACTCATTTAGGGAAATAGTCCAATGTCAGTTTTGCTTAGAAATAATAGGTCTGGTTTAGTTTCCTGTAATTGGGTTTCAACCTTTGGAAAGTTAGAATGTAGCCCCTGATGTTGGAGAAGGAGACATGATAGTGGGGATCTATGTTGGAAGTTGGTTTAATCATGTATTTTTTTCTTGAAACTTGTCCTGATGGAGTTTTGAGATTTGTGGACTAGGTTGACAGACTTGCTTGGAGCAGGACAGAAAGGGAAACTTAGAAAGAAAAAGAAACAAAGAAATTTATTTTTTTTTGTAGCACATGATAAGGTAAAGCCGTAACAATTACCCACTAATATGGCATCGAGAGGCCCCACCAGAAGCTACTGCATGGTCCAGAATCCATTCACCAATTGGCAATACGGCAGCCCCAGTACTTTGCACCTGCTGATAGGACAGCCACCTTAGTGGTTAATCCAAGGTTCAGGTTCCTGACTATCAGGTGGATAACATCAGCCTAGATAAAACGTTTACTTCCAGCACCCTTACCAGTAAAATGACTACAAGGATAGATAGAGACACATAAATTTTCCGACATCTCTGGCGACTGTTTGCGCAAAATACTGCCAACCTAGAATACAGCTTTTTCTTCTTCCTTTTGCCAGAAAAATCACTCATTAAAAAATGAGGACTGAGGGACAAATAAAGAGAAGTGAGAGTAACGGGAGCTGCTAATAACGCATACACAATGCACTCTCTACTCTCCATTAAAAAAAATTATTTTATTAAGTATTGTACTTAATAAAAGTCCAATTGGCGTGTTTAAGGGAAAGTATGGTGATAGATTCCCTTCTCACGAACTGAAAATGAATACATTTGCCTAATCTATTTATGAAATCAACTTGGTAGATATAATAAACAACATTTATGGACAAGAAAAGCTATTATTAAATAAAACAATAAATAAATAAAAATATAAATTAAATACTGAAATAAAATGTAGTTATTAACATTTGAATCTAAAAAGATAAAAATTAAAATTAATATAGCAACGATTTATCTCGAAAGAGTTCCATCTCCAAAATGCAAACTGTTGAAGGGAAACTTGCGTTCCAAAGATTTTTTCTTAAAATTAACCGTTAAAATTACACAAAAAAAAACGTGATCATCTTCCGAGCTTTGGCTAGTGACGTTTTAATGAATCGTGAGATAAAAGGAAAATGGAGGAGGAGAGGAGAGGGTCTGTAAAGAGAATATAATTGTTGAGTCTATGCTATCTTTAATTCAATTTATTTTTAATTATTTCAATAATAATAAAAAATGTATCTGTTAATATTTTTTTCTAACTATTTTTACCCATTTAATACCTTGGAAAAAAAAAAACAGATTGTTGCAGAAAAATTTGACCCTTGTATTTAACTATCAAATTCGAAATATCATATATCGAACATATTTATTTCATAAAACGAGCCATATTTTTACTGCATAATTTATTTCGCAAAAGCAGCGTTTCCTGGACATTAATGCAACGAGAAAGGTTTGTCCTTAATACATCTTGTTTTAAATGGACATACCTGCTCGTTCTTAATGCACTACATTCAAACTGCTTATCTCCCACCCCGTGGGAACATACCATCAACGTTAGGAATGATCGTTTAAAAGGAAATATGACATGTGTATTATGAGATACTAAAGTAGATTTATTTCTATTAGAGATTTCTTGTGTAAGTATTTTATATCTGTATATATTGTATTTGAATTGGAATTTAATGAACACTAACATATCATGCATGCTAATCATGGTGAAAGAAGTTGGAATATATATATATATTTTCATTATTATCACACACACACACACCACACACACACACATACATATATATATATATATATATATATATATATATATATATATATATATATATATATATATATATATATAAAGCAAAAAATGGCAACCTAAAATAGGATTTTATTCTGTGTGCTATGTTTTCGACATTGTATTGTCATGCTTCCTTCTGATTTTTTTTCTGATGATTATCCGTAAGGAAACTTTCATTGTTAACATAAATATACTGATTGTTCCATGCAAACGAAAGAGATCTGTAAAAAGTTTCTATATGTAGTAAGAATGATTAAGATAAATAAAACCTTTGAATTTGGAGTATAGGGAAATTGCCATTTATAGATATGTATATTAATGTACAAAAGTTTCGGAAAAAAAATTTGCTTTGCCAATGCTTGCCTTAATATTCATATAAAATCATAGAATTTTGTCATTTTTTTATTTGATTTTTTTTTAAATTGTCATCATTTATGATGACCTGTAGAAAAAAGATAACCGTTAATTTTTTTATTTACTATATTAATAAAGTACAATTGTTTCTCCTTTCCAATTACAGGCGCCACACATATGCTCGTATTTTCTGCCAATATCTGATAAGCGTGTCTGAAAATTATTAGTCACTTTCATTCAACTTCTTAATCTTTTAATTTAATTCCGACCCAACTGACTCTCATAAAAATGTCAAGGTTTGAGAGGTAGGAGTGGATTTCACTTTCCAAAAAAATTACTGTCATTCTCTTATAAGACACTGGCGTGTCTGTTTCATGAGAGCATTTTTTCGGAAAAGACCATCACTGTTTCAGTTTTTCATTCTGTCATATTATTTTTCACACATTACATCAATCCTAGACAAATACGAACTGCTCTCTTACGCTTCTTCTCGAGCATTTTCATTGGCTGCTAAAAAAACCTTAACGAGAATACAGAAATTTAATTTTTTCAAACGCATATAGCGATCCTATACAGCATAACAAAAATGTCTCGTCAATCTGATTAAGCCATTTATGGTGGCTTTTCGTTATGTGGCCATATGTTCTAATTGCCATAAGAATCACCTTGACTTCTTTGCAGTTTCATAGACTAATTCCCATTTCAGATCTTGATATGTTTTTTTTATGTTCTTTATCTTGCACTGATATCAAAAGTTCAGGCTATGCCAATGGTTGAGAAAGTTCTCTTGTTTTTGTTTAGAAAAATTATCAGGTTTGGAATGTTCAAGGACCTTATCAGTTTGTATGCGCATGTTCCAATAAAGTTTGACACTTCTGGTTTCTGATCATACCACTTCTAATTGTGGTTTAATTCATAGAGTTTGCATATATTCCAGTATAGGACCTGAACAAATTTGTTGTGCCTCCATTTTTATATATAAAGTAGTAGCATTCATGTGTGTGTCTGTGTGTCCAACTCCCCTACAGTCTACAGCACTGGACCAATCATGACCAAAGTTGGCATCATGATGGTCCCCTACCTAGAAATGGTTCACACCATTTTTCAAGGTTAAGGTCAAAGGTCAAGGTCATAGCCTATGTATATATACTCTCCTACAGCCCACACCACTGGAGCAATCGTGATTAAACCTGACATGATGATGGTCTCCGATCTAGGGATGGTGCACACCATTTTTTAAAGCCATGGTTAAGGTCATATTTAATGCGACTCCCCCACGGTGCGCACCAAACTGGGGTTCGTTAGCATTCCAAAAGCCACCACCATGGCGCCGGCCAACTTCTTTGTGAATTTGAATTGGATCACCCTCCTCCACTCCCATCCCTTCAACCAATTAAACAAATGTTAACCATCGTGATTCTTTGTAATTGTTTCAATTTTCATGTGTATAAGTGTCAACTTTGATATAATCAATTTGCTTTAAAGTTCATAGTTGGATTTCAGTCACTTCAGGAGGTAGTTAAAATTTTTAAACAACCTTAAACAATAGTTGCTCTTACAACATTAACTTACTGCAAGGGTGCCTGTGAAGCGAGTACCTGAGTTTACTGGTGTATCAACGTGATTGTACCATATATTCTTCTTCTTCTTATTATTATTATTATTTGTACTCCCTAGGAGTTTTCATACAGGTCATGAGCAAATATTTCTCTCTGCTAACAACCTGTGGTGTTCCCTGGAGTGCGAGTGACAACAAGTATTCCCGGTACTCTCCACCTATTTTGATAATTTTTTTTTTGCAATGAATTTGCGTTATTGCCACAGTTGGTTACCATTGATTTTTCTCTGGTAACGACCATTGGCCTTCACTGGAATTTGAATGGCAATAAGTCCCACCAAGGTCCCAGTTTTCTTCACACTCATCCAGGCTTTCTCTCCTCAGTCTTTCCATCCTCCTGGACCCTTCATGACTATTTGATGTAGTGCCAGTTGAATGCCGACACTACCACTGTTTTTTGAGGAGGGAGGTAACTTACGGTTTTAGTTTCTTTATTATTATCAGTAGTAGTAGTAGTAGTAGTACCAGTAACATTACAGTAGTAGGCGTACTCCAAACCGGACATTTAATAAAAAAGAAATGTGTTTTTGTTTTACTAGCAACAGTATGGGGAAAATAATTCACAAAAATCAGAAAACAAATTAATATTGGAAAACAAATAAATAAAAACGCTCTGCAAAATTAATAAGGTTTATTAGTAATATTAATATTCAATAATTCGAGGTTGTGCCATGGGTCGGTTAGTTTAGAATAAAGTTTTTTTTCTGAATTCGTTTTAGATTAAATGCGTTGCCTGACCTGTAATCCATAATCTTAACATAATGTGAATGATTTGCGCATGCACAGTCGTAAAACAGTTGACAAACAGATAAAAATGGAATGAGCCCCCACGTACCAATTTTTCAATTTTGACCCTTTAGCAACTCTTTTTTACAGGTGAAAACAGATTAAAATTTTTCAACATGTCTGAATACTCTATATACCAAATTTCAAGCCTGTAGATCAAACATTCGGTGAGTATGAAGGTTGAGAAGTGTCCTCATGCACATTCTCACTTTTTATAGATGTATAGGTACACACACACACACACACACACACACACACATATATATATATATATATATATATATATATATATATACATTTTGTTTACAGAAAGATTTTAGATGGAACAAGTCATTGGTACCGTCGGTTTCAAACCCGATAATTAGGACCGTTTTAGATACCCATATCAAGATCTTTTCAGCCAGTACTCATCTCTTGGGTATTGGATGAAGAGAGTTTGATATGGGTATATAAAACGGTCCTAATTATTGGGTTTTAAACTGACGGTACCAATGACTTGTCCCATCTAAAATTTTTCTGTAAACAAAATGTAAATACGCTCTTATTTTAGGATTTTCCTTATAATTGAGCACTTCCTGCAGAGTGCTCATTATATATATATATATATATATATATATATATATATAATGCTCCTCATCTCGAGTTGAGCATATTGAGAAGTGATACACGAATTACCATTAGCATATAAAGCAATGCTCTTTGTGTAAACAAATCGAGCTTAAGTATTTCAGATGATGTCAAAACATCATTAATTCAGGACTCACTCAGCAGTCGCCGATTAGCATAATGGTAAGGAGTGTTGACTGTCGTACAGGCGGTCAGGTTTCAATCCTGGCTTGAGGTAGTTGCCAGTTTAGCCGCACTGATGAGCTGCGAAACAGTAGTGTATGTGGATGACTATATATATATATATATATATATATGATAGCAGCAACTCGTTCTCGCGTATTGCCATTACTTAATATATCTCTGGCTCAAATGATGCAAACATGAGCGCAACTAGCAGCTCGTGCCAGGCGGTCACCTCTATGAACCTTCAATATTCCAGCACATCCACTGATGACCAGGTTGAAGCTGTGATGCCCTGAACACCTACCAGTCTAGGCCCTGCCATTCACGCCCATATCAGCATCAGTCCTCATTGAATGGCCGTTTCAGGCCACAGCCAGCCTTTTTGTTATCGAAATACACACTGATTGCAAAGTGCGTATTCCATTGCATATCAAGTAATGTCTGTGCTTGAAGCTTTTTATAGTGAGGAAAGACTTTGCACTGAGAAAATCCCACTCTCTAAACAACTGCCACATTGAACCAAAAACAAGAGCAAGTCAACATCATTGGAAGCAGCAGTCACCGCAGGTTTTATATCAGGGTTTTCCTTCTCCTATGGCCTCTGATTTCTGCCCATCAACCACTACTCTTATGAGCCTATCAGAGAGAAATGATTTAATGATTGAGAAAACATTTCCAGTAATACCGTAGCTGGAAATCTTGTGAAGTAGGCCCTTGTGCCATACCTTATTGAAGGCCTTTGATATGTCAAGAGCAATTGCCCTGGAAAGGAAACCTTTGTTAAGAGATTCACTAATCCTATGTGATTTAACCGTTAGCACATCTGCTGTAGATCTTGCAGAGCGGAAACCATATTGCATGTCACTACTAAGAAGGTTGTTTGTGTTGAGGTGGTTGACTACTTCTTTATTTAATATGGATTCCAACAACTTACTCATGACACACAGGAGACTTATTGGTCTGTACTGAAAGGGAGATGACTTATCACCTGAATTCTTAAATACAGGGACAACTGATGAGGTTTTCCAGGGTGTTGGAAAGCACTTCGCCTTAAGGCAACGCTTAAACAGTTTTGTAAGTATGGGGTCAAGTTCTGATTGGAGCTTTTTCAGCACTATAACTAGAATGCTGTCAGGGCCAGTTGCTTTGCTGGAATCAAGGTTCTTGATTAGCTTGGCGACCTCACACACAGATATTTGTATGTTGCATAGCGTGTTGTCTGTTATAGGAGGAAATACAGGGAGTTGATGGTCATTGTCGCATAGGGAAGAATTAGCTGCAAAGTTCTTGGCAAATAGTCTGGCCTTGTCTGATGCTGACAAGATGATCTCAGGTCCATTAACGATAGTTGGGATAGAACGCACGCTTCTGTTCAAGATTCTGTTTACTATTTGCCAGAACTGGTGGGAACCAAGCCGCTGCTCAGCTACTTTGGATTTAACAGACTGAGCATATAGCTCTCTTGCATGTTTTATTACTCTTTTACAGTGATTGCTGGCAGTCCTGAAAACAGCTTTAGTCTCAGTACATCTATTACGTTGGTAGCTATGGAAAAAGTGATTTCTGTGCGCGATGGCAGCAGCACATTCAGGGGAGAACCATGGCTGCCTGTTAGGTTTTTGTTGGAATTTTTTGGATGGTATGAATCGGTCTATGTCTACAATTAACCATTCGGTCAGGTCTGATACTATAGAGGACACATCCTTTTTAAACATGGAATGCAGAGGTAGGTCAGATATGAATGTACGGAAGCTATCCCAGTCAGCCATAGAGTATCGATATACAGTACGGTGGAGAGGTACCTCTGAAGACTTAGTACATTTCATTTTTATCTTAACTGATACGACGGAGTGGTCAGAGGATCCTAGAGGAGATAGAACAGAACATGAGTACAGCTCAGGGGAAGTTGTGAGGAAAAGGTCTAGAAGGCTTGCATATTGACCGGTAGTATCAGGCACACGAGTGGGTTCATGAACAATCTGAGTGAGATCATAGGCAATGGCAAAATCATGACAAAACCTACCCTCGTCATCGGTTTTATTTGAGTGCGTCAGCTATTCCACATTATGGACATTGAAGTCACCGCAAATGTGAATGTTAGCCAAAGAATGAGCAGACAGGATGTGGTCAATTTTCTCAGATATGCTCTTAAAGATAGTAACCCCACTGTTATGGGAGCGATAGAGGGCAACTATAAATGCAGTGGTGTAAGCTAGTGCAACCCAGAAGCACATATAAGGTAAATTAGGGTCTTCTCTGGAGATATCCCTACCACATGGAAAGCCATCTTTATGTATGTATATGTATATATATATGCATATATATATATATGTATATATATATGTATATATATATATGTATATGTATATATATGTATATATATATGTATATATACATATATGTATATATATGTATATATATGTATATATACATATATGTATATATATGTATATATATATGTATATATATGTATGTGTATATATGTATATATATATATGTATATATATGTGTACGTATATGTATATATATGTATATGTATATGTACACTTGTGCCCGATATTATTCATACCCCTCGGATCTTTGAGATTTCTATAAGAATATTGCTCAAACCAGAAGGTAGACAATATCAAAGGGATTTCAAACAATAAATCAAGCATAAGCATTTAATTTTAACTCAACAAATAAATAAATTATACAAGTTTGAAACATTATACAAAGAAAAACAATAATGGCACTAGTTCAAAATTATTCATACCTCTCTTACTAATAGTCAATAGCATGCCCTTTATTCTTAATAACTGCCTGTAACCGTTTTGGATATTTATCAACAAGGTTTTTACAAGCATCAACACTGATTTTTGACCATTCTTCAATGCAGTAGTTCTCCAAATCCCTCAAATTTCTAGGTTCCCGCTTTTTAACCTCAGTTTTCAATATGTGCCAGAGGTTTTCGATAGGGTTCAGGTCGGGACTCTGGCTAGGCTATTCCAAAACATTAATTTGATTATCCTCAAACCATTTCTTGACTATTTTGACAGTATGTTTTGGATCATTATCCTGTTGAAGGACCCAGTTTGATCCTAAATGGAGCTTCTCCGCATCCTGTCTAATGTTTTTCTGGAGTATCTCCAAATATTGCTCCTTCTTCATGGTTCCATCTATCTTGACCAAACTTCCTGGACCACTAGCCGAAAAGGAGCCCCAAAACATTAGGCTACCACCACCATGTTTCACCGTGGGTATGGTGTTCTTTGGGTTGTAAGCTTCTCCTTTCTTCCTCCAAACGTAAGAAGCATCCATATGACCAAACAATTCAATTTTTGTTTCATCAGTCCACAAAATACTTGAGAAAACGGACTCTGGAGAATTCACATGGGTCCTAGCAAACTTTAGATGTGCTGCAAGGTGTTTTCCGGTGTGCAATGGAGTCCTTCTTGGTCTTCTTCCTTTCAGACCATTTTCATGCAGAGTCCTTTGCAATGTTTACCTTGATATTTTTATGCCAGAAGACTCCAGATTTTCTAAAATGTCCTTAGTAGTGGTGGTTGGATTTGCATTAACACTTCTTACAATATTCCTGGTGGCTCTAGCAGACAGTTTCCTTTTCCTTCCTCTACCAATCAAGTTGTTTGTTGTGTGGTGGCTCTGGAATTTTTTGATGATGCTCTGTACTGTTGCTGTAGGGACCTACAAATTTCTTGGAAATTGACTTGTAACCTAAACCATCCTCATGTGAATTAACAATTTTAGTCCTAAGATCATTACTAAGCTCTTTTTTTCTTCCCCATTCTAATAATTTTTATTCTTTTATTGGTTTTAAGATTATATCATTTTAATTTCTGAAAAATGCAAAAAACGTAATGAAATTAATCAAAGGTTGTATAAAAGCATTCAAAATAAGAATCAAACAGGAAACAAACAGTCAGAAACTCGATTAATACTGAAAAAATAAGGGGGTATGATTATTTTTGAACATTGCAGATTTTATAAATAGCTGTATATTTCTTTTATTACAAGTATCCCGAGATTTTAAAATGACGAAAATGATCAGAAGAGTATATATATATATTATTCCTTAATTGGAATTTTTTATTTTGAGATGAGCATTTTTATGTTAATTTTATTTTTATTTCGGACTATTAGTCTCATCTTTATTAGTTGTTGTTTGTTTGTTTTTATTGGTTCACAACGTTTCGGCCAATTTCCTCTGGCCTTCGTCAGGTGGTAACCGCGACGGATAGGAACTTCGAATCTCCTAACTGCATTCTCAGCCATCACTGCCATCCGTAGTTGTCGTCGTCTCACCACATTTTTGACCAATTACCTCTGGTACGCTTTGGGTGGGATTGAAACCGCTATCTTCAGACAATGTTCATCTGGAACCGTAGAGATTCAACGTCTCTATCAACTGCGCCACGGGCCCCGAAGGGCGATCAAGGTTGGATTTTTTGATCTTATAAATCCACATTTATTCATTATCTGATCTTTCATAGTCGGGTCCGTACCGATTGGTATATATATATATTATTCCTTAATTGGAATTTTTTATTTTGAGATGAGCATTTTTATGTTAATTTTATTTTTATTTCGGACTATTAGTCTCATCTTTATTAGTTGTTGTTTGTTTGTTTTTATTGGTTCACAACGTTTCGGCCAATTTCCTCTGGCCTTCGTCAGGTGGTAACCGCGACGGATAGGAACTTCGAATCTCCTAACTGCATTCTCAGCCATCACTGCCATCCGTAGTTGTCGTCGTCTCACCACATTTTTGACCAATTACCTCTGGTACGCTTTGGGTGGGATTGAAACCGCTATCTTCAGACAATGTTCATCTGGAACCGTAGAGATTCAACGTCTCTATCAACTGCGCCACGGGCCCCGAAGGGCGATCAAGGTTGGATTTTTTGATCTTATAAATCCACATTTATTCATTATCTGATCTTTCATAGTCGGGTCCGTACCGATTGGTATATATATATATTATTCCTTAATTGGAATTTTTTATTTTGAGATGAGCATTTTTATGTTAATTTTATTTTTATTTCGGACTATTAGTCTCATCTTTATTAGTTGTTGTTTGTTTGTTTTTATTGGTTCACAACGTTTCGGCCAATTTCCTCTGGCCTTCGTCAGGTGGTAACCGCGACGGATAGGAACTTCGAATCTCCTAACTGCATTCTATTTTAAGGAATAATATATATATATACCAATCGGTACGGACCCGACTATGAAAGATCAGATAATGAATAAATGTGGATTTATAAGATCAAAAAATCCAACCTTGATCGCCCTTCGGGGCCCGTGGCGCAGTTGATAGAGACGTTGAATCTCTACGGTTCCAGATGAACATTGTCTGAAGATAGCGGTTTCAATCCCACCCAAAGCGTACCAGAGGTAATTGGTCAAAAATGTGGTGAGACGACGACAACTACGGATGGCAGTGATGGCTGAGAATGCAGTTAGGAGATTCGAAGTTCCTATCCGTCGCGGTTACCACCTGACGAAGGCCAGAGGAAATTGGCCGAAACGTTGTGAACCAATAAAAACAAACAAACAACAACTAATAAAGATGAGACTAATAGTCCGAAATAAAAATAAAATTAACATAAAAATGCTCATCTCAAAATAAAAAATTCCAATTAAGGAATAATATATATATATACCAATCGGTACGGACCCGACTATGAAAGATCAGATAATGAATAAATGTGGATTTATAAGATCAAAAAATCCAACCTTGATCGCCCTTCGGGGCCCGTGGCGCAGTTGATAGAGACGTTGAATCTCTACGGTTCCAGATGAACATTGTCTGAAGATAGCGGTTTCAATCCCACCCAAAGCGTACCAGAGGTAATTGGTCAAAAATGTGGTGAGACGACGACAACTACGGATGGCAGTGATGGCTGAGAATGCAGTTAGGAGATTCGAAGTTCCTATCCGTCGCGGTTACCACCTGACGAAGGCCAGAGGAAATTGGCCGAAACGTTGTGAACCAATAAAAACAAACAAACAACAACTAATAAAGATGAGACTAATAGTCCGAAATAAAAATAAAATTAACATAAAAATGCTCATCTCAAAATAAAAAATTCCAATTAAGGAATAATATATATATATACCAATCGGTACGGACCCGACTATGAAAGATCAGATAATGAATAAATGTGGATTTATAAGATCAAAAAATCCAACCTTGATCGCCCTTCGGGGCCCGTGGCGCAGTTGATAGAGACGTTGAATCTCTACGGTTCCAGATGAACATTGTCTGAAGATAGCGGTTTCAATCCCACCCAAAGCGTACCAGAGGTAATTGGTCAAAAATGTGGTGAGACGACGACAACTACGGATGGCAGTGATGGCTGAGAATGCAGTTAGGAGATTCGAAGTTCCTATCCGTCGCGGTTACCACCTGACGAAGGCCAGAGGAAATTGGCCGAAACGTTGTGAACCAATAAAAACAAACAAACAACAACTAATAAAGATGAGACTAATAGTCCGAAATAAAAATAAAATTAACATAAAAATGCTCATCTCAAAATAAAAAATTCCAATTAAGGAATAATATATATATATACCAATCGGTACGGACCCGACTATGAAAGATCAGATAATGAATAAATGTGGATTTATAAGATCAAAAAATCCAACCTTGATCGCCCTTCGGGGCCCGTGGCGCAGTTGATAGAGACGTTGAATCTCTACGGTTCCAGATGAACATTGTCTGAAGATAGCGGTTTCAATCCCACCCAAAGCGTACCAGAGGTAATTGGTCAAAAATGTGGTGAGACGACGACAACTACGGATGGCAGTGATGGCTGAGAATGCAGTTAGGAGATTCGAAGTTCCTATCCGTCGCGGTTACCACCTGACGAAGGCCAGAGGAAATTGGCCGAAACGTTGTGAACCAATAAAAACAAACAAACAACAACTAATAAAGATGAGACTAATAGTCCGAAATAAAAATAAAATTAACATAAAATTAACATGATCAGAAGAGGTTTATTAAGAATATGTATCAATATGGACGTAAACAATAAATTCTTACAAAGTTACACCAAATAAACTCAATTTTCAAGGGGGGGGTATGAATAATATCGGGCACAAGTGTATATGTATATGTATGTATATATACGTATATATATTTTTATATATATGTATGTATATATATGTATATATATATATGTATATGTATATATATGTATATATATGTATATGTATATATATGCATGTATATGTATATATATATATATGTATATATGTGTATATGTATATATATATGTATATATATATGTATATATGTATATGTATGTATCTATATATATGTATATATATATGCATATATATATGTATATATATGCATATATATATGTATATGCATATATATATGCATATATATGTATATATATATGCATATATATATATGTATATATGTATGTATATATATGCATATATATGTGTATATATGTATATCTATATATGTATATATATGTATATATGTAGACATATGTATATATATATGCATATGTATGTATATATATGTATATATATATTTATATTTATATATATATATATATATATATATATATATATATATATATATATATATATATATATATACCTGTACACACACAAAGATTAATTTTGTGGTAAAAAAAAGAAGAAAAAACATACTAGTGGGCATTAGCTCGATGTAAATGTAATTACTCGTGTCATTTAACACCGTGTTTCTTTTTAAATATTATTCTGTTCTTTGGTAACAAACGTAAAATCTCCATTATAGTAAGAATTTGCGTAATATTATTTCTTTCTTCTTCATCTCAGTAAAACAAAGAGTCGACCGGTTATCACGAGACAAAACTTAGATCTAAAGTGAATTGTTGCAAAAACAACCAAAACATTTTATTGCATTTACATTGTTAAATGTGTTTCAAAGTTCTTTTCCCTGTGAAAATGATTTCGCACCTTCCTTTCCCAATGTGTTTCTTCCTACTCTCCCATTTCCTTCCCTCTCTCTCCTCTCTTTCTTTCTCTCTTGTCAGTTATGAGCGATTAACACACCAGACCTACTTTACGTTGGTTTCCTGTCTGTATGAGAATGGAATTGTAATACCATTCATTTATGAACGCCAGACTTTGATAGCTATGGAAGACTCTAATAACCTTTAATATTATACATTTCTCCAACTTTCCTGAAGGTTAACCCAGTCTAATTGTTGTAGCCTTAATAATCTGGACAAGCGCAGTGGTATAATTTACAAAAAGTGTATTAGCAAATTTCATGTGCAATCTGCATCTGTGTTCATACATTCCAATCGAAAGATTTTTTAAAAAGATTCTAACAATCCCTTTAAGCGCAATTGTTTGTATCTCTCTTACACTTGATTCACCGGGTATATTTGCTGGGTAGTTATTGAAATTCTTTTTGATGAGTCCAGTTACTCTTATCCTATAATTAGTGGAATGATGGAAATCTTCCTAAGATTCCAGTTTCTTTTCATGTAGTGCATAAGATCTTGGTATGGTATAACAAAGCGCGGATGCTGAGCCATGTGCAAAGTGGCGTCACGATAAGGAAAAAGAAAAAGACCACGAAAAGAATGTATGCTCAGACCACTGGTCACGTTAAAGTCGTGGATGACGTCTCAGCCGTAACAAAAAGTCATGCGTGGCGGAAAAACGAGGAATAAAGGTCTTTTCTTAAAACCTGAAACAGCAAGTTGAATTTATTTCCTATTCTTTGCCTTTGTCTCGTTTGCGATTGAATCTACAACGTGTTGGGTTCCTATTGTCTATATGTACACGTGTATGTGTATAAGCATGTACTACGTTACAGCTGCCACCATAGACAACCTGTTAGATAAGTTTTGTTTACATTATCTGATGGCAGTTTGTAACCGAATTTCTTGCTGAGCTCACTTTCCAACTCTCTCTCTCTCTCTCTCTCTCTCTCTCTCTCTCTCTCTCTCTCTCTCTCTTAGACCCATTCTTCTGTAGATAGAATATCCATTCTTCTGTAGAATGTTTTCCGACCCAATTGACGTCATGGATAAACGAATGTTTCTGCTTTGCCATTTCAAACCAAAATAATTATTTTTCGCTTTGACCTTAAATCCATCCACCAACGACAGGGCTGTTCACCCTAATCATGTAGCAGTGAACTGAATAGATCTGACTCGGTCGATAATCTATATCAGTATCCATTATACCACAAGTGATTCCCTTGGTAAAGAATATAAAATAAACAAAAATATAACAGAAATGAATGAATGGAAGCAGCGATAAAGAATTCATTGTAATTAATTTTAGTATTTGAGTCTTTTTGAAATCTTTGAAGAATGAAACGATTGAAAGTCCGATGGCATTTTCTATAATTCTTTGGAACAACAAGACATTGTATGTTCTGTCAAATCTAAGAAATTGGTGATTTCATTTAAGAAGAATTCCTTTTCATTGTTTTCTATTCATAAACTGAACATCTGGACAATGGTGAAGAATCATTGCGCAAACTATGATGCTTGCTAGACTTGACAATAGATTTTTTTTTTTACTTCTAATGATGAATGAAACTGGTTTTGCAACGGTAAGAATATTGATTTTATACGGTCGCATTTTTCTGTGTATGCAGATTGGCATTTAAAGTGTTGTCGTTAGTTGTACGAAGAAAGATACAGGAAAAAGAAGTTTGGAGTGGATGGTTTGTATAAGCTCCATCACCAGCACTAGCTCCCATCTCCCGTTTTTACCTCCATACATGAATGATGAAGAGTATGAATTCATCTCTTTATATAAACGCAAAGTTCTCCACTGATGTACTTCCAATCATTTTTTTTTCTTTCACTAGCAAGGCAACACTTATCAAGGCCTAAAGACAACTCGAGGACAAAGATTATTGGCTTTTGTAGAGTTGATAATAAGATTAACACCATGAGAATTGCATATGATGGACTGGATCCAGAAAGAATTTGGTTACTTAAAAGGAGGGCTCAACAAGAATTTGTTAACATTGGATTTAGAAACGACCATGTTGCAATCGGCTGGAAAGGAGCCTCGTGGTATTGTATTCCATAGACTTACAGTTTTTAGAAGGAAACTCTGTTCATGGAAGTTGTGCTTAGCTTCAGGTACACAGAGGAAAACAAAACAGGAAAATTCTTTACAGTGGTTGTATCTAAACGAGTTTCCACTTTGAATCTTATGTTCAACTAGTATTTCAATACAATCGATAGTTTATTTTGTTTTTTTTTAAAGGCTTGTTTAGTTTGTGGTTTTATTTAATAGTAATGAGTCACTAGTTATTAAAATTCAAAGGCCACTCGAGGATAAAGATTAATGAGATTGTGAATTTGATGAAAATATTATGAGAGGATTGGAAACAATGGACAGAATTCGATTAATTAAGATGATTTGTTGATTACGGTCATGAATTTTTGAGATGAGGATTGATTATTCATGTTATTTCAATTCTTTGGACTACTGCTCTCATCTTAAGAGTGTTATTTTCTAAAATGTTTTTGTCAATGTAACCTCCGACCTTCTTCAAGTGTATCTTGTCAAACTCGGGTATCTTTCTGTTGAACTAGGAAATCTGCACGGAATTTCGAACAGAACCATTTATTTAATCCATAGACACAGAATGTTCTCGTTCTGTCAGACATGACTGCGTAGAATTCCTAAGTAATTCACAATTGTAACTTTGAGTCATCCACCCTGAGGATTGAAGCTTCAATCACCAAGAATATAACTTTTACAACTGAATTTCACCAACTACTCTATCCACTGCATCATGTGTCCTTACAGAATTATTTGTTGACATTGTATTTGAAAACTACGATGTTGTAGTCAGCAGCAAAGCAGCCCCATGGTATTGTATTCCACAGAGGGAAAGTTTCATATGGTTTTAGGAACACAGAGAACGTTCTTTGCGGTGGTTGTAACTATATGAGTTCTTGTTGTGAATGTTTTAAAGGGAGAAAAAATTAAACAAGCTTTCAAAAACCGCATTCTTTTAAACAAAATCAGATTTCTCCACGATTCTTAAGTTGAAGGAAATAAGAACGTATGTCTCCCCTACCCACATGACTTTGGTTGGGGGAGAAGGAAAAGGAATCTTCAATGACTCACATACAAGCCTTATTCATCTCGCGCACACATTCTTATACACTAACGAGTCAGGCAAACATAAACGAATTGCTACTCACAACTATATACGCACTAACAAAAACAAGGTTATCCAACGAGCACACACGGTGCCATACTGCATAATACTTGTATACATATTACTGCATATTATTAACACTATGAACATATTGGCATAGACAAAGACATCACTGTGCGCTCTTAATAACTTATTAAACATTTTACCAAACACGATTTTACATAGCACTTACTGATTGAAAAATAAACTTTTATATTCTTATAAAATATTTATTATAAAATTTTTTTTGCTATAGAATTTTGTTTTTTCTCAATTTTTTAATTTACAAAATTTTGCTTATGTTTTGGTTAGCACTTGTTAACTGGTGACCCCACTATTCTCTTAATGTTTAATTTATTTACATTTTATAATCTTCATTTTTCTTCCTTCGTTAAAACGTAACATTTATTTGCATTTTGAATTGTCCGGTGTGGTTCTTGACATACTCAAAGATACTATTGTCGTCTTTCCTATCATGCCAGGAACCATCCCACAAAACGACCAGATTTAATGGATGCGTTTTAAGAAGGGATTTTTTTGTTTTCTTTTTTTCTTTTATTTTTTGTCTTATTCTGTCAACCAGTTATTAAAACTAAAATTGGAATTCTCCAATAGATATCAAATATCGAGATCTATCATATTCCGCTTTGTTAAATATCGTCTTCATTTCTCGTAATAATAAAGTGTGGTTGAACTGTATGACTGTAGTTCGTCCAATCGAATCCATAAATTGGTGCTATTTTGTGAAGCTGGGGCTGTTGTGTCGGTTGCCACAGTGACACCACAATCCTCACTTCCGGTGACATCTTTCTTTACGAGTAGACAGAAGCAAAAATAAATAAATAAATAAAAAATTCCAGTTTGTTTTTTTTAATTATTTATTGCTTATTTTTCTTTCTTTTGGCAAAGTAATTTCCTGCTCTGTTGTGTCACCAAATAACGATTTATATTTGCCTAAGCAGTCAATGACTGTTGCACAGGAAAAGAACAGACTGCTTGCCACTACGTCAATGTTCAAGTGACATCATCTTTCTTCCTGTTAATGATTTCTAAATTTGCCAAGGTGTACAAGTGTATGTGCAGTATATGAAATGTGTATATGCTTATCTGTTTCATCCTTGCTAATAGCACCTATAGAAATTCCGCAGTTAATTTTTAAAATAAGCTAAGATACAAATGTATATCTTATGTAGATATATATGCATATCGTGTGTATATATATATATATATATATATATATATATATATATAATGTGTGATATATATGTGTGTTTATATATGTGTATATATATGTGTGTGTATATATGTGTGTGTATATATATATGTGTATATATACTGTGTGTGTGTGTGTGTGTATATATATATATATATATATATATATATATATATATAGTGTATATATATATAATGTGTATATATATATATGTATATATTTAATGTATATATATATATATATATATATATATATATATATATATATATATATATATATATATATATATATACAGTGATGATCATATTTATTGGCACGGTAAAATAAAAGTTAAATTTTGTCTAATAAATTCTAAAAAAGGAATTAAATTAAAGAAAATAACAAAGTATATTATGTATTTTTAACTGGCCTTTCCGATGCAGCAATCGGATTTTAGAAAAAATAAATAACAAAGGAACAACAAACATAATTGCAAAAAACCCTTGTTCAAAATTATTGGCACGATTTATTTAATAATCAATTGTATAGCCTTTGGCCTTGATTACCTTCCTCAGTCGCTTTTCATAGTTTACAACCAAGTTGTTGCACTCTTCAGTAGTAATTTTAGCCCACTCTTCCTGACAATAATCCTCCAATTGAATAAGATTCTTAGGCTTCCTTTGCATTACCCTCAATTTTAATGTTCTCCATAAATTTTCAATTGGATTAAGGTCTGGGCTTTGTGATGGCCACTCCAAAACATTAATATGATTGTCCTCAAGCCATTTCTTAGTCAGTGTAGCCGAATGCTTTGGGTCATTATCTTGCATGAACCACCAACGACGACCAAGTGAGAGCTCTTTAGCAGAGTCTTTCAGGTTTTCATCCAATATTTTAACATAATCTTCCTTTTTTATGCTACCTGTTACCTTAACAAGTCGCCCTGGTCCAGAGGCAGCAAAGGATCCCCAAAACATCAAACTGCCTCCACCGTGCTTCACTGTGGGTATGGTGTTCTTAGGCAGGAAAGCTTCGCCAGATTTTCTGTAAATATACGACACTTTATTATGGCCAAATAACTCTATTTTCGTTTCGTCAGTCCATAGAACACGTTTCCAGAATGCAACATCTTTATCAATATGACGTTTTGCAAAGGCTAGCCTTGCTTTCAGGTGCATAGGCTTCAATAAGGGAGTCTTTCTCGGACGACATGCTTTTAACCCAGCTCTCTTCAAAACTCTACCAACTGTATGTCGAGATACATTCACTCCAGAGGTGCTCTGTTCATCAACAATCTCCCCAACAGAGATCCTTGGGTTTTGTTTTACTTGTCGAACAATTTTCCGTTCATCTCTTGGGAAAAGAATCCTTTTTCTCCCTCTACCCTCTAAACTCATAACGTGGCCTTGCGATTTGAACTTGTTTATTATAGCTCTAACAGTGGATTTGGGAAGGTTTAGCTTCTTTGAAATCTTATCATAGCCCTCCCCATTGGTATGGCATGCTACAACAAGCTTCCTGACGTCTTCGCTGTGTTCCTTAGTTTTAACCATGGCGATTGAAAATTATAATTTAGTCACTTATAATAGTTTAAATAAATCGCTATCTAAAAATTATCTGAAAAAAATTATTCACTGAATTAGCGTTAAACAAGCATAATATGGCTATAAAAAAGTTCAGAAAGCACGTAAACCGGAAATTGATTGATATTATACTGATACTAAAAGAAAAACAAAGCCGTGCCAATAATTTTGAACAAGGGTTTTTTGCAATTATGTTTGTTGTTCCTTTGTTATTTATTTTTTCTAAAATCCGATTGCTGCATCGGAAAGGCCAGTTAAAAATACATAATATACTTTGTTATTTTCTTTAATTTAATCCCTTTTTTAGAATTTATTAGAAAAAATTTAACTTTTATTTTACCGTGCCAATAAATATGATCATCACTGTATATATAATGTATATGTTTTCAGTATTTACTTCGAGTGCTTAATACGTAAGAAAAACTAGGTAGTAAGTGATGAAAAAATATATGCCAATTATGCTACACAGAATTTTCCACATTTCATTCTCGTGAGGATTCGTCGGGCTATTTGCATGGAGTCGGTGCTACTTGACCTCTTTCTTTGTTCGTTTTTGGCGGGATGGGTTTTCTCTTTTCTTTGTGATGGGAAGTGACCTATTTTAATCTGAATGCTTTTCGTTTGTATTTTATTTTATACTAATTTATTTATTTGTTTATTAATTAATTATTATTTATTTTATTTTGTGTCAGTATCCTAAGGTAAAGTTTATTTTGTGTATACATACGTTCGCTATTTCACTCTTACAGTTTAATGAATTTTTTTTTTAATTTAGGATAGCTAATTTCTCATTCAAACATTATTATTATTATTATTATTATTATTATTATTATTATTATTATTATTATTATTATTATTATTATTATTACCACTACTACTAGCAGACCGCCCGACGTTGGCCGGTCGTAAAATACGCATGCATATTATATTTTAATTAATGCAGAATTCTTACTTATTATAAACATAAATACCGTAAGTAGTAAACGTAACGTTAAATTCCTTAAAAAAAATGAAGTAAAAAATAAACGGAAAGAAATTGAAACATGTGCGTGAGAGTATTGTTTTTTTCTAAACAGTTCAATTCTTGTCAGTAAAAAAATACTCGAGTTAAGATAAAAACCAAAACCTAAAGATAGTGAGTCAAGTACGATAAGCATTAGGCCAGCTTGACACGATCTTTAAAAAGCGTTTTCAAACCCAATTATTCTTAACCTATTTAATCTGTTATGTGACCGATTCACGCATGTGCATTCGTGAAACAGTTGACAGATAAGAATCTGATGAACTCTCCACGTACTCCACGTACTCATTTTTCAATTTTAACCTCTTAGCAGCTCTTTTTTGGTATGAAAACCAATTAAAACGCTTTCCACATGTCTTAATATCTTGTATACCAAATTTCAAGTCTGTAGATCAAAAATTCGTTGCGTATATAGGTTGAGAAGTATCCTCACACACACACATTCTCACTTTTATAGATATATACATTATTATTATTATTGTTATTTCTCATGCTGATGTCAGACGTTTCATGAATGATGTTCAACTTCTCCTGTTTGTTGCCATTTTGCTTATGCTGCCCGCCAGAATCAGGTTATCATCAACTGAATCCTCCCTATGTTTTAAGTGGCCTACCACATTGACTTTGGACCATCAACGTCAATGTGGGACATACTTTGGAGCGTTTCGGATGCATCTGTCGGCATTACTAATTGACTGTTCGTTGACGGCTTGAACATTTCCAGTCTGTTCCGTAAATTGCAATCGAATACATTCTGATGAATATGCATCTTCTCCTACAGAATAACCAAAGTTGGTAAGTGTGTATCGTTCTAGCGAAACAGCCTTTTACGTTGGTTTTTAGTTACAGTTAGACAGTTTTCTCACTGAAGTAGTTGCAATTGCCGTAGTTTTCCTTTCCTAGTTTCATGCCAAATTCTCCGCAGATAATTGGATTAGCATCTTTGTCCTTTGAGTATAAATTATGACAGAATATCCAACCTGTCCACTTTGTCATTCTGCCATTCTCTCAAAAACGACGTTTCCAAGAGAATAATTCTATGAGATTCTACATCAATTGTCTTGATGCTGACAATAAGACATTTTGTCGTATAACCTACTTTACAATATAGCTTTTCTCAAGATGAAACCGAATTATGTACGGGGACGGGGGAGGGGGAGGACGAATGTTCTGATGTCTGTTTTGTGTTAAGTTGTTGCGTTGATTCCATCTCTCTCTGGATTCCTCATCTTCTAATGTTTGCCGAACTTTGTCCTTTAACGTCTCCGGTTCTTTGGTGCTCTCTGAATTCCTTTTCGCCTGTTCTACAAGAACACTATATAGGGAGTTGAGCAGCGAGTCAATATGTCAGTACAGTCAAAGAAGCGGGAGACCGGAAGAGAGTTCCAAAGTCTATCAGTTTGAGAGAAGAAATTATTAGAGTCGAAGGTTTTCCGGCACTTTAACAATGAAGGAGTGGGATTTTGCTGCTTGTCGGTTTAGTCAGGGGGACACATGTGCTACGAGTTCGTTAGCTGCTCGAAATAATATATTTTTAAATACGTATCGTTTGTATTTTTATTTTTTATGCAGATACGTACTTCATAGAAATGAAAAAACAAACACAGAACGAGTACATAGTCCAGCATCCATCCCTAGAGATGTGCGAACTATCGGCTTGTGGTTGTCTCTGTTATCTTATTTATTATTCGTAATCAATTTCCTTAATATGTTACTACGTTGTTTATGTTCTAAGCACCCACCTTACACTTTCTTTCTATCTGGTATGATAAGTACTCATCCGAAAATCAGCTATTTGATTCAAAGCTAACAGAATTCAAATCTTTTATTTTCTCACAAAAACATCTAGTATTCGAATCAGCCTAGCTTGACATTCACATTTTTCACATTAACATTTTTACAAGAGAAGTAAAATGTGTAAATACAAACCTGTCTATTAAAGATGATCATACTATAATGACGATTTTGTGTCAGCATGTTATCCAAAGGGGACGCATGTAATTATATTTATATGCTCACGTAACAATGTGACATGGTTGACTGACAAGTCGTTGCCGAATACCTCATGCATGCAAAACTCTGTCAAATAATTGGTTAGTTGTGACGTTGTTTCTGATAATTATGGGTCATGGAATCGACAACTTCGTTGAGGATGCAATATTACATAGAACTAAAAAAGAAAGAAAATTCCGAAAGTCTTTTTGGCATTTCCGCAAGCATCTTTCTCTAACAGGCTCGTTTACAATTGAAGATTCGGAAAACACAAACGGAATTTTCACCACTTACAATGTTTTCTCACACTCTTTTATTTTATGTACCGTATAGCTCCGAGACTTCTTCATTAGTAAAAGCAAGCGCCAAGAACGTTCTCGCTATCCAGTCACAAAAAAATCGCTCTGATGTTTTCTGATTTCTCAGCTAATATCTATCGAATTGTTTGTTTTCGTTCCTGTGTTTGAAATAGGTATATTTGCTTATAACACCATGCTCTGTACTAAACATGTGAGCAGAACGAACGCACACATGTTCAATGTGATGTCCGAATCCTTAGAAAATGACTTCCGGTCTGTAGTGGTATGGGGACGTAAATGGATGGCACCGTTTAATGCTGTTAAGAAAAAGTTACTTTATTTTAACAATTATAAGAAACCATTTCAAGAATGAGAAATCATGTCATTGTCATGACTTATAACACCCTATCTGACAGCTCGTCATCTAAACTCTTCAACCTAACATTCACAGGTTATGTTTACCGTCTTAGTGTTCTTGCTATCCAAAGCTCAAATCAATTTCGCACACAGCTAAAATAAGACTAATAGGCAATTATTAGTCAAATTGGCGCCAACATAGAATGATGGATGATACTCAGTTTGCCAATGCATGCATTCTCTTCCCTTGTACCCTCAACAATGGCCTAGAATTTGTTAACTTTGGAGTCTGAAGGAAAATTCTCAACTGAGGCGATATTGTACATTCTTCGACCAACTTGAAATATACTTATCCAAGTACCTTGGCTAATGTAATTTCAAAATATATATGATCATGAGGAGGTTTATCTTCAAAAAACTTATGAGAAGTTCATAAACAAACAAACAAGCACACAAACAGACATAAACTACGGCTTTATTATATAACATAACAGTCATGAATTACAATATCATTGTTTAATTTAACAACCTTAGAATTAAGTTTGTCAGGAGTTATCTATCCTTGCGATGACATGTGTTACCAATGTTTTTTTTTTTTCTTTTTTTTAAATGACTAAAGATGACTATTGTTGAGTGTGAAAATAAGACCTATTGTGTTCTGCTTGTTAACAAAATGTTTCAAAATATTGATTGTAAAATGCCTGAGTTGCTCCCCTTCTACTATATCAGGAAAATACTAAATTACTACTTTTGTTGAACCATCTGTGCTTGTGCTTGACTAATAGAACGTTGCTAATATATTCATGTGGTTCTTAAAGAAACAGCTTTTCTGCTCCTTATTGTTGTTAAGATATTATGTGTATCTCTAATAGAGTTTTTTTTGTTTGATTGTTTTTGTTTGTTTTTTTAATTGCGAAGTTTTCAAGAAAGATTTAAATAGGATTTTTTAGTTTCCGGCGCAGAAGAGTTCTTATTTATTATTCTTATTTATTTATTTAGTTATTTTTTTACGTTTACGTGCAAACAATGTTGTTTGCCAAATTCGTGGACTCCAAGAAAAATTATGGCGCTAAGTGCAAACTTTATTTATTATGGTTTGGGAAGCAAATATCCATATAAAAATAATGAAATCTTTTTATACAGACGATGATTTGAATTTTTATAATTTGAATGAAACATGATTGTAAGCGGTTTAAACTGTTAAAATAGTCATAAATATGATGAACATTTGATATCTTTAATGATAGTCGTGTGTGCAGATTCCGGTTTTTGTTGTTGTTGTTGTTGTTGTTTTTCAGCTTAGGATCAGAATTGTTAACAACCCCCTTCCTCACGTTAAGAATAGATTTCTCAATGTTATTATTTAGAAATCCATTCTTAATATGCGAAGGTGGCTTTGTTAACTATTCTGTACCATCACTTGTTTGCTTTCTTCTTAAAATGCAAAGATGAAAAAATAAATGCTCATTAAATTACTGTTCTTCAGTTTACGGACCGTGCTGAAATACTAACACTATTATTTAAAATGCAATTCTTAACATAAGGAAGGGGGCATTGTTAAATATGCTGTACTTTCACGTAACAAATTGATCACCAAAAAATATTGCAAAAATTAGATTTACTTTGAAAATCCTATCTAAAAAAATAATCACCGTCCGTAAACTGCACAAGTTGCAAAAGTAATGTAATATTTTCAGAAGTTTTATTTGGTCTTCTGCTATAAATTTAATTTTAATGAAGGAAATTCTTATTTCCTGACTTTTGTGGCGTTTAACTATTTTATAAACTTTTATTTCCATGTGAAGAAATTATTTATTGCAACATAATAATTTTCTATAAAGGTTAGTCACAATAACGTAGTTAATCTCTGTAATTATAAAACTCTGTGAATCTTACTTGCTTGCATCTTGTCTTCAACTATCGGGCGATTTCATCTTTTAGGAAAGGGATGACATGTGAATATATATATATATACATATATATGTGAGGGTGGAGAGTTGTACGTTTTAGTTTTGAATATTCGAATTTAGCTGATGGCACTCAAGTCATATATATATATATATATATATATATATATATATATAATGTATATATGTATATAATGTTTTGATCTAACTACTATATATTAGGTTTCATACAATAATCAGTAGAGAATTGTCTCTATAATAATAAATACGTAATCTGCATGAATCAAAATATATTTAAATGTATCTTAGACTGGGCAACGCTGGGCGGCTTGCTAGTTACTACATAACAATAACACAGCTTGTAGAGAATTTGAAGAAAAAATATATATCAGTTATTATTAAATTAATAAAAAAAAAATTATTCTCTAACAGAAACAAGTAAATATTTACTTTAAGCCCAACACAAGTTGTTTCTCTTTCTTTGTACACGAAAATTAATGGATGTTTTGAGTTACAACTCATCAAGGCCAAAAGCTACCCACAACTTTACTTCTGTGAAAAAGGGGTCATAAACATAGTACGTACGTATATATGTCTAAAGGAAAAAGACCTGCAGGAGAACAGCGGAAACGGTTCAAGAACAATCTGAAGATATCCCTCGAACATTTCAGATTGTATTCTAATTAATGAGAAAAACTAGCCCAAGATGTTCCTGGGGTGTCGCAACTCACAAAGGGTCTACAATTGCTGAATCTGCACGCAATGAAGCACGCAAGAGGAAACGTAACATTAGAAAAGATAAAAAGCAGTCAAAACCTCTGCTTCAGAATTATTCCACGGGTGTCCAGCATGTGGGAAATACTTCAGAGCTCGAGACAAGTTAACTCCCTATAAAAGTTCAAAGCAAATTTAAGGAAAAAGTTAATATTAAAAAAAAAAGTAAAATTTAAAAAAACTAATAATGCTAGACTCTTAAAAATAATTCTAGTTATATGGTCACTTGTTGCTGTGTTTCTTAAATCTCCCGTCAAAATCATTTCATCCTAACAATCTGACCTGGTGAAACTTAACTGAAACATATCTGCACATATGAAGCTAAAATGTTTGTATATATACTAATATATTAGACTACACTAAAATCCATTCACACTTGGGTTCCACATTTTTCTTTGAATTTCACAGATTACTATTTCATTAATTGATTGATTAATTGATTTTTGATTTGTTATTCTATTGAAATATGACATTAGAAAAGACATAGCAGTCAACACCTCTGCTACAGAAGTATCCCACATTTGTCCAACATATGGGAAATACTTCTGAGCTTGAATCGGTCTAACAAGCCATCTCCGAACATACAGAACAATTGCGATGGGCGAACATAGAATTGCTTTTTAGAACTCTACTTAAAATGTGTTTTGAACAAATATTTTGCACCAAGATAACTATATCTTCTGTATCTTTAAATATATATGAAAACAGGGTAAATTGGAATATATTCAGTCATACATATAAGTACATAATATATATATATATATATATATATAAACTTCATTTAATCACATGAATTAATATACGAAAATATAATTTTATGCGTAAATTTTCAGTATTTACTTCAACAGTGCTCAGTACATAGGTAGAGCTAGGTAGTAAGTTATAAAAATATATATGGAAGTTAAGCTACGAATTCTCACGAGAATGAAACGCAGAATATTCTGTGTAGCTTAATTGCCATATATATTTTTATAACTTGTATATATACATATGTATATATGTGTATATATATGTATATACATACCACACACATACACATATATATGTGTGTGTGTGTGTGTGTGTGTGTGTGTGTGTGTGTGTGTGTGTGTGTGTGTGTGTGTGTGTGTGTGTGTGTGTGTGTGTGTGTGCGTATGTGATGCACTTAAAGGTATGACTGAATATATTTAAGTATGTATATGGGGATTGTCAGACTATTTGCCTGAACCAATCCAAATTAATGGATTGACTAAAACAAATTAATCTCATGAAAGATGCCTATATTTATGTATACATACCCATATACACACTGACACGCAGATGGAAACGATAGACACTCACTGCCGCATTTACCAGATAGACCAATCTCATTTCCCATTATGCACCAGGGATTCCAAATATTAGAGTTGTCATCTACTTTCCGCTTTATTAAATATTGATACTAAACTCAACGTTTCCTATCCAATGAATGCAGGTTATTGCGTGTCCATCATGTCACCGTCTTCGCTTATACCTAATTATTATAATGCCTTTTAAAATATGATATCCATTTTTGCATTCACCAGAATCTTTAATATTCTTTGTTATATATATATATATATATATATATATATATACTAGCAGGCCGCCCGGAGTTACCTGGTCGTAAAATACATATAAATATTATATTTTAATTAACACAGAAACTAAGACATGTAAATTTGAGTATTATATTTTTTCTAAACAGTTCACTTCTTGTATGTAAAAAAAAAAAAAATACTCTAGCTGAGATGGAAACCGAAACCCAAACACAGTGAGTCAAATACGATAACCATTTGGCCAGCTTGACACGATATTTAAAATCTGTTTTCAAACCTACTTATTATTAATATAAGTAATCTGTAACGTGAAAGATTCACATATACGCATTCGTGAAACAGTTAGCAAACAGATGAAAATCTGATGATCCCCACGTGCCAATTTTTCAATTTTGACCCCTTAGCAGCCCTTTTGTCGGATGAAAACCCATTAGAAAGTTGTCCACATGTGTGAATACCCTATATACCAAATTTGAAGAACAAGAATTCGTTGAGTATATAGATTGAGAAGTGTTCTCACACACACACACACACACACACACACACACACACATACTTTCTCATTTTTATAGATATATAGATTGGACATAATATTTATTTTTTTTACTTGGGGGTCACCACTTATCAAGGCCCGACGACCATTCGAGGATAAGGGTAGTGAAGTAATTGTTAATGGTGTAAATTGAGTAGAACTTGATTATTTATGCGGACGACTTAACAGGAACTTGTTTACATTAGATTTGAAGCAGACCATGTTTTATTTAACTGGGAAGCATGTCAGCAGAACAGCGTTCCAAAGGCGAGCAGTTCTGGGAAAGAAGCTTGGTTCATGGAATCTGTGTTTACATTTAGGCACAGATAAAGAGTGGGGAAAATCATATATAGTGGTTTTAACTAGTCGAGTGTATTTTGTGAAAGTTTGGCAAGGGAGTGCTATAGATTGGAGTTCAGACGAGCACTTACCATGAAAATAGCGATAGAGCAGAGACAGGCTTGCAACGTCTCTTCTGTGGGAAAGATGTTGCTGGGAATAAAAAAGGTCATCACCTACTAGGCTTTGAAGCCGGTCTTGAACTCTATCAAGGCAGGATAAGGTGCGCCGAGCAGTTCCTGCCCAGATGTGGTCACAGTACTCTATTGTAGGGCGCACCTTGCTCTCCTACAGATAGTGTGATACTTACTGGAGCGATAGAGTGATCCAACCATATTTCCAGCGATCTTGGCACCAGATTTGATGTATGCATTATATTTCAGATCAGGAGTGAAGGTCAGTCCCAGAAGCTTGTCAAAACATAGGGCTACCCCAAAAACTAGAGCCATTCAATTCAACTGAGACGTGGTGTGGATCAGAGCGATTATGATGAAAGGAGAGAAGCTTGGTTTTCAAATTCTATGAAATTGGCTTGTATGATCACTGCAAGTATTCATTTATGAAAACAAGACTTTATTCTTGTTATTATATGGAATATGAACCGTGCTAAAGTAATATTATTTAGAAACCCATTTTTAACATGGGGAGGGGTTAACTATTTTGTATTTTCACCTAATAACTTAAGGTACTTATGGCAGAATACGAATCATGTTAAAATAATATTATTTTTAGAAACTCATTCTTAACATGGGGGTGGGGGAGTTCAACTATTCAGTACTTTCACCTGATAATTTAATAAGCAAAATATACCGTAAAAATTGAATTTAACTTCAAAATCTTATCAAAAAATAGCAAGGTCCCTAAACTGCACAAGCATCCAATAGATTTGTGTCAAAATTACTAAAATGTTAATTTATTTATATGAATAAAATAGAAAGATTTCGTTCCGTGTTTGCAACTATTCATGGAAAAGGACATCCGATGGAACTTTCTGATATTTACATATTAGTTTCGAAAAATGACATTTTATTATTTGTTCTTACATTCCTGAAATGTTATTGACGTTGGACATTTTCCCCTTTTACGTTCATTTTTTTCTTTTTCAGACCGTGCTGAAATAATAACGTTATTATTTAGAAACCTATTCTTAGCAGGTAGTGGGGTGTTTTTTTTTGTTTGTTTTGTTTTTTTTAACTATTCTGTACTTCCACCTAGCAATTTAATAAACAAAAGATACCATAAAAATTGAAATTAACTTGAAAATCCGATCTACAAAAAAGCAAAGTCCGTATTCGGCATAAGCAGCTTTTGTTATAGATGACCAACAATAACCGATAATTTTTCTCCATCTCTCCTGAAAACTAGCCCAACCTACTACTAAACTAGCAGTAACAATGGTGATAAATAAAAATGGGATTTAATACATCAAAAATTCTACTTTTGCAAAAGAATGCTGCCTTTCACACTGGATGCTTAATTGAACATAATTGGATTTTATCCTTAATGTGACAATTTTAAACCAGTCTGGAACCAAAAAACATCACTGTTTTCTATTCCAAGACCATCACTCTAATCGGATACCTGAACCCCATATCTTTTATTGCTTCAATTCATTTTTCCTTTTCAATGTCCCTTTAAACGATTTTAATCTTTAATATATTTTTAATGTATGTGCTAAATATCAAAATTATATCAACCCAGAACAAATATTTTGCTAATGACTTTCCTCTGAGGAGATGAGCCTTGTTCAAACAATGAATTTTGTTTTGAAAATTATATTTTCTGAAAGAACTTTAAATATAAAACCTGCAATTTTTAATTTGCTCTATCTAGTATACTGGGCAATTTTATTTGGCTGAGCTTATTACCTCCCAAACATATTTTGTAAGACTTGAAACCATAAAATTGATTAATCTGTGATCTAATTCATCTCATTATTCATCTCTCTCTCTCTCTCTCTCTCTCTCTCTCTATATATATATATATATATATATATATATATATATATATATATATATATATATATATATATATGAGCAAACAGTTAATAAAATATGTTAAAAAACACTTTGAAATGAGTTAAAAACATATTTAATCTGAAAAGGAAACACTAGACAAATGGATAGTCCCTAATCCGTGGAGCCTTGAAGAAATACTCTCCCTCTCACTGAGAGGGAGAGTATTTCTTCAAGGCTCCACGGATTAGGGACTATCCATTTGTCTAGTGTTTCCTTTTCAGATTAAATATGTTTTTAACTCATTTCAAAGTGTTTTTTAACATATTTTATTAACTGTTTGCTCATATTATAAGCTCTATTTCCTATTTGGTTTTATCGAGTTTTTATATCTGGCTTAGATAATTTTATAAATATTAATTCTTTAATATTTATAATTTACTTTAATTTTACCATCTTGGATCATTTTGGTAAATTCAATTGTAATTTTCATTATATATATATATATATATATATATATATATATATATATATATATATATATATATATATATATATATATATATATATATATAATTATTTTATCCAATTTAGGTAAACAAAATTACCATAAGCTGCTACAATAAATTTACTGTTTCAGTCTTGGACATCGTTAGGCGACAAGGAACTTCTTTTCTCATTCGAGGAAAGTCATTTAATGAAAATGGAAACCGAATAAAAAATAGAAAAACAATAATATAAAAAGAAGAGAAAAGAAGAAAGGAAAGGAGGAAAATTCTTAGAGACATAATTTAAGTAACGAAAGACAGTTTCATTAAAATTGATTAAACTAACGTCCTCTTTCTAAAAAAAAAATCATGCGTGTCTAGTCGTTTTGTTTTAAGAAAAGGTCTCCAAAATTATTTCCTTTCTTCTGTTCTCTTTTTAGTTTTATGTTCTTCTATTTTTTATTAGTTTTCCATTTTCATTAAATGACTTGCCTCGAATAAGAATAGAGATCTCTTGTCGCCTGACGATGTTTTTTAAGACTGAAACAATAAACTTATTGTAGCTGCTTACGGTAACTTTGTTTACCTATATTGAATAAAATAATCTCTTTCTCTTTTTAATTGAGCACTATCAATGACCTTGTTGCCATTTGGTTTTTGGATATTTTTGACCTGGAATATATATATATATATATATATATATATATATATATATATATATATATATATATATATATATATATATATATATATTATACGTAACAAACCTACCTCTTACAATCAGAAAAGAATATTTAAAACCGATCTTAAATAGACAAAGACAGGATATCCTGCCGCATTGATACTGATCATGTTCAACGTCGCTTAACTTCGAGGAATTAGCAAGAACCTGTGCATCAATTTGAGTCGGATGGAGTTGTATCAACAATAAATAATAATAAAATGTACTTAGCTTATCATTTTACTGCAGTTTCACAGCATTACCAATGATCAGAAGTGTCTGACCAGCATTAATCGAAAAACGAAGCAAACTGAAAGAGTTAAGACCATTTATGTAGCATTTTGCACGTATTCAACTTATGATCAACTTTTATTACAAGTGTTCAACATAATTGCGATAAGAGTATTCCCTTCAGACGTTCATTAGCATATCATAATTGACTGAGCTGGTTTCTATTATTATCCGATGTTTAAGGTCAGTGGTCATGTTAGTGTGTATTAGTGGGACATAATTGCAATCTTTTATGTATCAGTATGAGTAAAATATCACAGGCGATTTTGCAGACCAAGCATAAAAAGCACTAAATTAAAAAAAAAATTGCATCCGCTTCTTTTTGTTATTATTGGTAAGTGTAGTATTATGTGTGTGTCTAGGGTCATGAACAAGCAGCAAACCAAAAGAGTAAATAAAACCAATCAACTGTGTGTTATAAAAAAAATGAAATATTTATTTTTAAACACATTTTGTTCGTACTTATATAACAAGACTTCAACGCTAATATTGTTTTATTATTGGAATCCTTTGAGATGAGTAGTTTGTATATTTACTTTTTTATTAGCGGGGTGGGGGTTGTGCCCGGCTTTGCCCGACTGTAAAATACGCTTAAATATGGTATTTTAATTTGTCCAGATTTCGTATATATTATTATAGTCATGATTTCAAAAGTAAAAAAAAAAAAAAAATATTTAGGTGTCATCAGGTAGAATTGAAACAGAAAGCAAAACTGGCATTCAAAGCTGGTGACGTTACCACTGTACCAACATGACACGCATATAAACCAATTAAAAATTAAAAATAAACTAAGATGAATGTACAAAATGTATAACGATTTTTTTTCAATTGTGGCCTTTTTTGAACCCGTTAGAAACTATTTTAACCAGCTAAAGCCCCATAAAAGAATGGTTCATAAAAAATGCAATCATTTGGGGCCCCTAACGACTTTTAGTTTAGAAAGAAATGAAAGCTTTAAAATATGGAGACAGACAGACAGACAGACAGACATATACATTAGATTTGCAGGCTGTTATCATCATCTCCATAGTTGTTGTTTCACGATGTTTTGGCCAACTATTACTCTGACCTTCATCAGGTGGTTAACCGCGACGGGATAGGAATGCTGAGTCTCTTAACTGTATCTTCAGCAATTACTGCCTTCCACAGTTGTTGTTGCCTCACACACTTCAAGGCCCCTGGTGCAATGGATAGAGGTGTTGAATCTCTACAGTTTCAGGTGAGCATTGTCTGAAGATTGCAGTTTCAATCCTAATCACAGCAAGCCAGAGGATTAGTTGGCCAAAACGTGGTCAGACAACAACTTTGGAAGGCAGTAATTACTGAGGATACCGTTAAAAGACTCAGCATTCCTATCTCATCACGGTTAATCACCTGACGAAGATCAGAGGAATAGGTAGCCAAAACGTCACAAAACAGCAACTATGAAGATGAGGTTAGCAGTCCGCAAATAAATAAATAAACAAAGACTTGAACGGTAATATTAAGTTTATAACCTCTGAAGGTGTAAGGAAAATAGCTCTTATTAATCTTGAAATCAGTTGCTTATAAATGAATCAGATAAGTTTGAAAATATTAGGAATATTACCGGAGTTCAAATGAGTCGTTAACTTATAGGTTAACAACTGTTTACAAAACTGATTCGATTGTGAGTGGCGTATCCTTTTATGGAGAACTTTCTGATTATTCTAGATTGTTCTTATTAGGTTGGAAAAATAAAACACTTTCGTGTTCTCTTGAAAGTTTTTCTAGATTGTTCTTTAAAATTAATTAAAAAGAACATTTATATATTTTTTATTTAATTTTATTATTGGTCCCCCGACAAAAGGAGGGGGGGCTGTAAATTCACCCTTGTCCGGTCGTCTGAATGCACTTTTCTCAATAACTATGTCTTGAAATTTTTTTAAATTTGCACAAACATTAAACATGATATGAGTAAAAAAGTAACAGAACGGATTTTCCGGGAAAACTCTGGTTGTCCAACTAGGGGTGCCTTTCGGGTTAAAATGGCTAAAGTTGACATTCTTGTGCTTATTAAAAAAAATTGATGCCTTGGATTTTTATAAAACTTTTTGAAAAGTTGTAACTAATTGATTTCTATATAATTTTGTTTGTCTATACTTCACAATAACTCTTGGGTGTGCCCCAGGGGCTCTTTTAGGGCTAATAAAAACACTCCATTTTTGGGACCATTTTACCATATTTGTCCAAAATTTTCTGTGTATGTTTATTTAGGAATTTTGCATAGTGCTGAACTCAAATATACATATGTTAAGGCCTTTGGGGCTTTTGTTGGGGCGCTAAATGAAGAGTGCGGTTGGGTAGGCAAATGAGTTATTTAGTCATTTCTTTTTTTGCATAGCACAGAACTCAAATTTACATATGTTAAGGCCTAAAACTGCACCGTTTATTCATTTTCACCAGGATTTGACGTCCCCTGGGGACTTTTGGGGGCTAAATGATGGAGAGAATGCTGAACTTAATCATTTTTTTTATGCCTCGTTCACTGTGCACTCACGGGGGACCATGCATGCTTCACTTGTTTATTAATAATTATTTATTAATTATTAATCATGTTATTAACTATTATAATATGTATATTATTATTATTTTATGATGTACGTTAGTATTATAAAGTAAATATTTTATTCATCCTTATAAAGAAAAATAAAGGCCATAGCAATTTTTCTAAGGAATATGCTTTCTCATGACAGTAATCTGTAAGATTTCAAATGTAAACATCTTTTTAGCACTAAAAGGTAGTGGATTGAGGGATTGAAAGCTTATGGCTAACTCGATTTTTGTACACTTTCGTGAATAAGAGATGTTCGGTTAGTAAATGTAAAACAGTTGAGGTAGCAGATCCAGTTAATAGGAGAAGGCAAAGGTAAACATTAGAGGAAGTGATAAAAATGTACTTGAGAGAAAGAAAGACAAATAAACACCTGGCAGAAATAAGTTAGTTTGGAAGCCAATTTCTAAAAGCTATCCAACTCCTGACACCATGTAAAACGGGCATTACATCGAATATATTGATGTAGGCTCCTCTCAAATGCAGTATGCCTTCTCTCTACTTTGTTCCTCTGAAATTCTTGATCATTCTGGACCTTTTTGCCTTAAACTATTTAAATCAAGTATCGAGTGTTCTTAGAAAGAGGATGGGTTAATACTGAATTGCCTTTGAAACGCTAACACTAACCCTAACAACAAGCCGGGACTTTTTCTTCAGCCTGAAAGCCACCCAAATCTAAGCCATTGTTGAGACGGCTTTTTGCCTCTTGGCTGAGGTATCGTCTTTCTCCTGTGAAGTTCCAAGAGATCTGCCCTCTCAGGCTTTGCTTTCTCACTTTTTAGGAAGGGATTAGGTTGTTGCTGATCGCTTGAGGTGCCTCTACTGGTAAATGCCGTTGGGGCTGCCCAGGCATTTTTTCTATTCCTCTGGTTTTCAAATCCCACTTAAATGTGTGTCACATTTTCCCGCGTTCGATAGGAGATATATATCAGGTGAACATTGCTGCAATAACAACGTGATAACTGCACCTTTGTGGCTACCATTCAGAATATAGAAGGTTCCTCTTTTCAGATGGTCACCGACTTATTCTTTGACGATGCTTGCGAACTAAAGCAATACGTCATGAAATCGGTTCGTTATTTTTGAAATAATCTTGTTGTTATGGTGACCTTTTACCGTGCATAGATGAGTACTTTGTCTCGTAATTAACTGGAAAAGAAATAAGTCTAGCATTCATTGAACCGTTAATAAAAGAATGATTTTTATTGTTCACAATAATTCATCGCATAGAACTGTCTAAATTAATCAGTCCATTTTCTTCAAGAAGATTTCTTAGACAGAGATAGATAAATAGATAGATAGATAGATAGAGAGAGAGAGAGAGAGAGAGAGAGAGAGAGAGAGAGTGAACAGGTGTGTTTTATTGGGAATTAGCCACCAATAACGTCAAATAACTCAAGTGTTTCTAATAACTCCTCGCTTCTCAGCTTCTTGCCTTGTCCAATAAAATCTAGTTTGTTTTTTATTATATGGCAATTCTCCACTCTGCTAATTGCTTTCTCTATTCTCTGTAATCAGCTATTTTTCATTGTAGCTCGCTTTTCTCTTTGCATTATTACCCAGAATGCATTGCTTGATTACATCCTGTTAGATCCAATGGCACAAACATGCAAGATGGCTGCTTTTGTTAATTTTTAACAATCGAAACAGAAGGGAATCAAAAAACACAAAATCATCAAAACTCAATGTTAATTTTGATTGTGTTAAAAACTCAAAAGGTTTTAATAAAAAAAATGGCTGTAATCATAAATTGAGTTAATTTCGAAATTCAGAGTTTAGAAAATTCCTTTAAATCTGAGGATTTACATATTTCAACACAAACGTATTTCAGCATGGCTATAAAATCTGTAGACTTTAAATCTTCCTCCTACACAACGATAATTCATTTTTTTTATACTAATTTATCGTCCCTTATCAAGGCCAAAAGCCACTCTAGGATGAAAGTTAATGAGATTGTTAGTCAAAGGCTTATGACACAAGAGAGTGCCTTGGTTTCTCCACACCGTGGGGAAGTTTCTGCAACAGCTGTTACGTCTTGGGTACATCAACCATCTCCCCGATAGGTAAACGATATAAAATAGGCGATAAAACGTCCCTTTCATCAAGGGGTTGATATGTTGTTGGCTACGTCTGATCTTGTGTTGAGTTCTTGGCGTCATTATGCATCATTAATTCTCTCTTGAGAATTAATGATCTTTGCTGGGACTATCATGCTGCACTGATGTGTGCTAACATTTTGAGACGAAAACAGCACCAACTTGATTTTACATATCTCTTCTCGAGGATAAGACTTTTAAATGTGTGGAGCTCAAGAACTCCTCCCAAAGAGTACTTTTCATTGTGCCACCTGCTGAACAATATTATTAGAAGATTGCAAACGATAGACGAAAAGTTTTGTCTGTTTTGTGGCATATCAACTTCTTTTTGGGTCTGTAATACTGAACTACAGTTGCAAACATAAATCACTATTTTACTTGTAGCTGTGAGGAAATTGTGGATTTATATTTTTCCCAGGGGGGGGGTGTTAGTGCATAATTGAACCCAATAGATCTACTAGAATTTGCACTAGGTATAGTCAATTTCATAGTCTGTGACAGTATCCATTAGATTGGTCATAAACTCTGTGAACTATTTGGGGCTTCAACCTATATAACTGTTTAGAATAATAAAAACTAATGATTTTTAAAGCACATTGTAAGCATGACTAGAAATATAGATGAAACAGACGAAGAAAAATCCGAGGGAAATGAGACTACAAGAGTAGCTATATAGCAAGTCTTATAATCTGACACCTCCACAATATAATTGCAGGCACACTAAGATTAGTTGGTACCGGAGAAAATAGTTGTAGACTGAGATGATGGAAGGACCAAGGGGCGAAAAGCATCAGCCAGACTTTGATTGGAAAGATGCAGAGAATGCTGGAAATTCTGAGGGGCTTTGTGGTCACTCAAATTCCAAAGAAGTCATCGACCGCTATCAGTAAAAACTCAATAATAAACGGCTGTTACGAGAACGCAAATTGATGTGCAATCATGATTGAGAAAATGTAGAGTACTGGTAATCGGTTGATACTTCTTGTCATTTGACCTCCAACTGGTTTTTTTCCCCAGTAAGTGATCAAAATTAAAGTAATGAACACCATAAATATAACCATTTCCTGCATAGTGATCACTGACACTAGACTCCCAGCTAATGTCATATCCACTGCTTTTTAAGACGCATTGTTTTTTAACTTCTTTTTTTTTTTTTGCTGGAAATGGGACATCCTACTGGATGCCTGACATTGACCCACTATTTTAGACACTCCAACTGAAAGATTTTTTTAAAAGATTCTAACTATTCATTTAAGTGCAATTATTTGTAATTCTCTTGGACTTTTTAGAATTCTTTTTCATGAATCCAGTTGCTCTTATAATTATCCGAATGATAGAGATCTTCATAAAACTCCAATTTCTTTTCATGTCGTACATAAGACCTTGATATTTTGTTACCTTTTCTCCCTTAGCTTTGTTGCAGTCAATATCATTAGGTACACTAACTAACTAATATCATTAGGTACACTAACTAACTAATATCATTAGGTACACTAACTAACTAACTAACTAACTAATATCATTAGGTACACTAACTTCTATTACAGTTATGACTCATTTGTGAAAATGCAGACAAATGATATAACATTCCTTACACAGTAAGCATCTCTGACATCATACTCCAAACTAATGTCATATCCACTGCTTTCTAAGTTGGTTTCGTTTGTCAGAATCTCTGTGAACACATAGACAATAAAGTACACACAAATGCATTTTTCAAGTGTGATAGTGAAATGTATTTCTTGTTGGTAATGAACATTGAATCTGAAAGTTTCTTCTTTTTTTTTATCTTGAATCTATATTTTGAAAATACTTGAGCTGATTTTTATTTTGTCATTCTCAAGGGTTATCAGTTTATTGTCCACGTCTGGACTTATTACTGCATCAAAAACTCTTGAAAGAAATTTCATTCTGATAGCAGTCGGTCTTAATTTGTGCTTGTAGCTTTAATCTTACATACCAGACATTTTGTATCATCATCATCATCATCATCATCATCATCATCATCATCATCATCATCATCATCGTCGTCGTCGTCGTCGTCGTCATCGTCATCATCATCATCATCATCATCATCATCATCATCATCATCTATTTCATTGTCTTATTCCCCTTGGTTAGAGGTCTAATGTTTTACTGCTTGCAATGTCAGTCTCCAAACCTGGTAACTTCGAAGACTAATTCCATTCCAATTCCACTGTTTAACATCCCTGCTGGTGGTTTGCATTCAACCTCTCTTGGGGATTTTAACTCTTCTCAAGTCTTCCACCTCAAAGTCTCTACATTTTTTTTATCCAAGAGTTGCTCCTCCCACCGTGACCAAACCAACAGTTACAAATTCTTGTGTGGCGTTTATACAATAACAGATAGGGAAACGTCTTATCAAATAATTTATATAAAAAAAACTTCAAGTGTAATGTTCAGATTAATAGATGTTACACGACTCCCACTATGTTCGCACTTCAAATCATGTTTTCAGGGTAAATGAAATTATATGAATTTTCAAATTCACCATCAGTTTTTAAAACAACACATATCGTTTGCCAATAAAGGTTATCTGGTGGGCTTTGTGTAAACTAAAGGCAAATGAGTGATTGGTGGAGACTGTTCAAGCAATGCTCAAACCTAAAGTGTCAGGTGGCCGGTGATGATTGGTAATGATAGCGGTGATTGGTCAGAATTTGATTATTTAAGAGGATGGCTCGACAAGAATTTGTTTGCATTGAACTTGAAATATCGTCATCATTATTATAGGCATCCGGAATCTGCCCCCCCCCACACACACATTTTTAAAATATTTATTTTTTTAATAACTCCAATCTCTGGTCCCCCTTCGCCAATCTTTCACGAAAAACACCCATCTAGCTGAATCCACTGTGAAAAATTTCACCCACTCTTTATGTGTGCCTAAATCAAAACATGGATTCCATGAACAAAGCTTCTTTCTTAGAACTGCACGCCTGTGGAACTCTGTTCCGTCTGCCTGCTTCCCACCTAACTACAACTTGGATGTCTTCAAGTTCAACATTAACAAATTCCTAATGAACCGCCCCCTTAAGTAAACACTTCATCAAATCTCCACACTAACGTACTGTAGTTGCAATAACCCTTATCCCTGAGTGGCTTCCGGGCCTTGATAAGTGGTGACCACCGTGTAAAAAAACAAAACAAAAAAAAACATTAAGGCAAACAGTCTATCAAGGAGATATGAGGTTGGAATAATACTTGCTTCACTATAAACTCTCTACATAGGCACCCTTACATGGGATATCCATTGTCTCTTGCGAATGGGGGTTATATATGTTGTTACATATTGTACAATAGTGTCTAGACAAGAAAACCGTTTTATTGATTTTCCATGTCTTTTTTTATTCTTTTCAAGACGTTAGAAAAGAGTCTGAAAATACAATCGATTTTCTATTGTTGTTCCTTATTTCTAAGACAAGAAAATAAGGAGACACTGTAGTGACAGCAGCATAGAAATTACATCAGATATACAGTCAACATCTTTTTCTAACATATAAATCTATCTTAACAGATTTTCAAAGTCAGACCCAAATAGCAATGAATCTGATAAATTGATATTTGATTTAGAGAAGCGTTTTTTTTTCTTCTATTACATTATTGACTTGAATATAAAAGCCACTCGAGGATAAGGGTTAATGAAATTGTCAGTTCGATGATTATCAATACTATGAGAGGATTAGTAATGATGGGTAGGATTGGCAAAATTTGATTACTAAAAAGAACAGCTTGACAAGTATTTGCTGATATTGGATTTGAAGACGACCATGTTGTAATCAGCAGGGAAGAAGTTCTGTTTGATTATAAGTACACAGTGAAGTGATAAGACGATTCCAATATTTTCCCGATTCCAATGCAATTGCTGATTGTGATTCTGATTGTTTTTAAATCTCTAGAATTGTTATTATTTTGGGATTACCTTAAACTCCCATGTGATATGTGTAAATATTTCCAACAAACACAAAAAATACACTTGTGAGAAGGGGTACGTGATCTATAAATTTAAAGCTTATTGGTAGTTTTAAATTAATAAATATTTATCATTTTATTATTAATACTAGCAATGGACAATTTTCTTTGAAACAAAAACAAAAGAATCGTTTTTGAGGACATCTGAAAATAAGCACAAGTTTCTCGAATACCAATTCTGATACTTCAAAAAGTTTCAATTTTTAAAAAATTCCCAATTCCGATTAATCGTCCCAACACTAACACAGACAAAGAAAGTGAAGTGTTTGCTTTAATTTTAAAAAAGAACACAAACTTTATTTCTTATATAGAGTTTAAAATAGCTAATTGTCTTCCTTAGTTTTGATTAGTTGAATGGTCAATATCCAGTGTTTCAATGGTAAGTCGAGCAATGTCATGATGGGGAGCACGCTAGTCCCAATCTTTTTGTTGTAAAGAGATAGGGGTGCTATAAAAAAATCATCCAGGTATGTATTTGGTTTCGACTTAAAACAAAACGGAGAAATTGGTGAAAGTCGACAGATATATTTGTCTTTTACACCCCCCCCTCTCTCTCTCTCTCTCTCTCTCTCTCTCTCTCTCTCTCTCTCTCTCTCTTCCGGTTTGTTCATAATCAAAAACAAGCAGATAAGTCTCTAACTGGAAGTAGTATATAAAAGGAATAAAAATAAAACGAGGAGGGAGTTTGGAAAATGTGGTGTCATTTCAAGATAAATGCAATTTGCCAGAAGCTGAACACAAAAAAAATGAAAGTGAGAAGTGGGCATTTATAATTCTTTCTGATTTTCGTCGGGCAATGTCAGAACACTGGTTTTGCTAATATATATATATACGTATGTATATGTATATATAGTAACCCTCCAGAACTTGAGAGGGAGGCTAACAGGTACTACACCTTGCCCAAGGGTAGTTTGTATGTGGAACCAAATATTTTTGTCAACAACCAGAGACTTGCCGTGGTTGACACATTTGTGTATTTGGGTAGTACTCTCGCCAGAGATGGAACCCTGGATGCTGAGGTCAACTATAGGATACAGCGTGCCACTAAGGCTTTTGGTGGCTTAGAGAAGCGAGTGTGGTCTGACAGGGGTATAACTATTCATACAAAGGTCAGTGTCTATCAATCTTGTATTTTACCATCCCTGCTTTATGCTTCTGAGGCCTGGACAACTTATGGTAGGCACATAAAAGTCATGGAGAGACTCCACCAGAAATTCCTGAGACACATTCTGGGCATCAGGTGGAGCACTTTTTTTACCTGATATGGATGTTCTCATGCGAGCTGACATACCTTGTATCGAGAAGTTGATTATACGCAACCAGATGAGGTGGGCTGGAAATCTGACAATGATGGACGACGACAGATTACCAAAGCGCCTGTTCTATGGTGAAATTACACAAGGAAAGCATCCACAA